>NC_057813.1:252213220-252300768 GCF_018294505.1 Triticum aestivum
GGAGGATCGCTCTCCACTCGGTAGGATTTTTAACACTTAGGCAAGCACTGGGCTGAAGTTAAGCCCCCGAGTGAGAGGCAGACTCATCACTCGGTAGGATTTTTAACACTTAGGTGAGCACTGAGCTGCAGCTAAGCCCCCGAGTGAGAGGCGGACTCATCACTCGGTAGGATTTTTAACACTTAGGCGAGCACTGGGCTGCAGCTAAGCCCCCGAGTGAGAGTCAGACTCATCACTCGGTAGGATTTTTAACACTTAGGCGAGCACTGGGCTGCGGCTAAGCCCCCGAGTGAGAGGCGGACTGATCACTCGGTAGGATTTTTAACACTTAGGCGAGCACCGGGCTGCAGCTAAGCCCCCGAGTGAGAGGCGGACTCATCACTCGGTAGGATTTTTATCGATTTGCTTCAACAGAAGCAGATTCGTGGCTAAGATAATGTACACAAAAGAAACAAACGACAACCATTCGTAAGGAGTAAATTATGTCTTTTGATAGTCAAGCTAATAGGTATTCCTTATTACATCTAACCGGCCTAAAACATATAAGAATAGAAAGGGCGGAGCAGATCCGCATTCCAGGCGCGCTGTCGGGGGTTGGGTACGACATATGTCAAAGGATGGCTTATCATGGTGGGAGCGAGTAGAACGTCGCCGGTGCCTGTAAGCGGGATGAGGCGAAGACATGCACGCCGGCGGAACATACCCAGCTTCAGGGCTCTCCTAGGAGATAACACCCCTATTGCTGCTCTGCGGGGTCTCCGGATGATCACTAAAGCAAAGTGGCTACAGTGGTGCTCCTGGAGCTGTTTCGGGAGGCAGGAGAGGGCAAGGCTAGCTCTCTCCTCCCTGTGCTATCTGGTCTATCTCTATCTAGGTCCGAACCCTTTGCATGGGTGCCCCGGGAGGTTTATATAGGCCTACCCCCCGGGGGTACAATAGTAATCCGGCTGGGTGCGGGTTCCAGCCGTCTGTCTCTCTGGCCGCCGTATTCCCTGCCGGCTTCTGGGGCCCACCGACTGGCGGGTCCCGCGGACAGGCTTGATACTGTAGCGGCACCCTTGATAACGCAGGCTTGGTCATTGGGTCGTGGCAACAGTGCCGCCGTCCATCTGGCGATCACTGTCGCCATTCCCCATCCTATCGGGTTAATGGCTCGTGGGGCCCTGGGGAGGAGTCGGCCGACTCCTGGGGGGCCGACTCCTGGGGGGCCGACTCCCACAGGTCCGTCTTCGGGGTGCCCAGGACGCCTTTGGCCCACCCACTGACAGGCGGCCCCATCGTCTTCGGGCCGTACAGGCCGGCGTCGTGGGCACAGTACGTGGCGCACTGTAGCTGAGGTCAGGGCAGGCATGGCAGCAGTGCCGCCCCTCGCCGGAGATCTTCCAGCGGTACGGCTCACTGTAGCCATGCCGGCCCTTCATAAGCAAAGGGGGGGGGGAACGGCCACACCGTGACCGCACCCCACGTCGTACTTCGGGACGAGGGAGGAGTCATGGGCCGACTCTCCATAGTCGGCCCTTCTGGAGGTCGCCAGCCTGGAGTCGGCTTATGTTGGAGTCGCCGTCTGGGACTCGGCATATTTTGGAGTCGCTCCTGGGACTCGGCCTGAGGGGCGCGGCCTGCCCCGATGTCTTGAAATGTCCTGGGGCTCGGGTTAGCCTACCCGTGGCCCATTACTCCGACAGTAGTCCCCGAAGCTGGTGAAGCCCTGCGGACGCTGCTTTGTGGGGCTTCAACAGTTTCAACCTTCAAGGAGCAGACTCTGGAACTCGGCCGCCGGCTCCCCTTGGGTCGACTGTCGAAAGTCGGAGGTTTAGTGGAGAGCCGAAGCTTGAAAGTCACGGCGGGAAACCAGGCGGCGTGCCTGATACGCTTCCCCGCAGCCATCAGGGCGGTCCTATCGGGTGGCGCCACGTGTTGAGAACAATCTGCCTGCCCACGCGCGCGACGGGATGGGCCGTCAGGCAGGGCCCGCGACTACCGCGCCTCGGCATACGAACGGATCCGTTGCGGCCGCAGACGGTTGGTTTTCCCACGTCGTTACTACGCGAAGTAACTTCGTGGGGTAAATCATGGGGCGGCATGGGGCATCGTGCGCAGTTAATCCCACACCCGCCCCCTCGGCTTCTCAGCGCGCAGGGCTATAAGTAGGCGGGGGGAAGCAGAGTGGCACAGCACGCACGCCCTTCTTCCCTGCTCCCCCGCCTCATCTTGCCTTCTCTCCCTCCTGCTACCGCCGTTGAGCAAGAGCACGCCATACCGCGGCGATGAGCTCTTCCTCCGCCGCGGCCCCCGCCGTGCGCTCCGGCGTATGGGATGGCTCGGAGGTAGAAGAAGAACACATCGAGTTCCTCCGCCAGACACGCCGTCTCCCCAGCACGGACCTCGTGCGTGCCCGCGCCGTGCCGGAGGGGGAAATCCGGCCAGCGCCGGAAGAGGGCGAGCGGTCATCTTCCGCTCGCACCTCATGCGCGGCCTGGGGCTACCGGCGAGCGGATTCTTCCGCTCGTTCTTGGAGTTCCACAGTTTTCAGCCGCACCACCTCACTCCGAACACGGTGGTGTTGCTCTCCGCCTTCGCCACTCTGTGCGAAGGTTTCCTCGGCGTTCTCCCCACCATCGAGCTGTGGGGAGAATTCTTCTCTTCTAAGCTCGGCACGCACATCGCCGGCGTGCCGGCTCAGTGCAGTGCCATCATCGTGATGCGGCGCTCGACGGCCGATAACCCCTTTCCTCCCATCACGCTGATCAAGTCGGTGAAGATGTGGCAGCGCTCGTACTTCTACGTCAAGAACCTCGCCTCCGACGGCGACTGGGTCAACTTGCTGCCTTACAACGCCGCTCCCCTGACTGGGAGGCTCCCCAGCTGGTCCCACTGAGTCAAGACGCTGACTCCCACCGGAGCCGCCGCCGCAGCGCGACTCCGAGTCTTGACGCAGTCGGAGGGATTGGTCGGGGCTGACTTGCTGGCCGCCTTCGTGGCGCGCTGAGTTCTCCTGCTCCAAGGCCGGCCTCACCTAATCTGTCAAATGAGCGGCCTCCGAGACCCAAGTCGGATGAGCACCAAGGAGATGCCCCGCAAGGAGGTGGCAAACATGGTGAATTACATCGCGCACTGCGAGTACGAGGAGGACTGGCAATTCGGCAAGGAGCCGTACTCGTGCGACAACCCTCCACCAGTGGTAAGTTGCGTCCCGTTATCGCTTTGTTTTCTTTGCAGCCGACTCCGGCTTCTGACTCTTGTCGGTTTCTTCTGAGCTAGAATCCTCTTATGCAGCCTGCCGCCGGCGCCACGAGACAGCCCCGCGAGTATGTCCCCGACCGCGCGGAGAGCGACGTCGACGACCCCGACTTGGGGGCGGCAGCGATGGAAGCCGACGCCGAAGGCGGGGGAGGAGGAGCAGAAGGCGACTTCAGGCCCTCGGCCACCTTCGCCGACTGGCCTGACGACGATGCCGAAGGCGAAGTCGCTCCGCGCTACCAGCCGAGGATCAGCCTGCCTGGCGCCGGCTCCTCCGCCGGCCTGGCCGGCCAAGGCGGCGCGAAGAGGCGTCACGCCGGGCCGAGTGCGCCCGGCGGCAAATTGAAGAAGTTCAAGGGGGCGGCCGCCGCGACCAGACAGGAGGAGGCAGCCGCGAAGGCCAACCTCTTCCGAAGGGAAGTGAGAAAGCCGCCGCTAGTCTCTGCGTGAGTCTTTATGCTTTTTTTTTATTTTCCCTTGTTGAATCTTGTCCAAGTCTTTTTGTTATATACTCCCTCCATTCTTCCTCAGGGCCCCTCTTTCCCTTGAGAGAGTCGTCGTCCCCTCTGTCATGGGGGCGGCAGAGACATCCGCCAATACTCGGCGGGCCAACCCCGCCGCCGACCTCCGGGAGGCGACGGAGCGAAATGCGCGGGAGAAGCGCGAGGAGGAGGAGGCCGAACGCCTGGAAAAGGCGGAGGCCGACAAGGCGGCCGCCTCCGCCCAGAAGAAGCTGGAGGAAGCCGAAGCCGCCCTTGCGGCGAGATGGCGTGTCGAGGAGGCCGCGCGTCGCCGATCGGCGATGCTCGTCCCCCCACTGTCATCTGCACCGCCGCCTCCGGAATTCACAGGGCAGTCCGGGGAGGTCGGCACCGAGAACCCCATCGTGGAGAAGGAGAGTGGCGAGGCCTCTATGTCGGACACTCTCGTGCCGCCACCGCCGCCTCCACCGCCGTCTGGGAGACCGCACGGCAAACGGCCGGTGGGTCCGTCGGAGCCGCCGGTCACAGACAAGACGAGGCGCGGCTGCTTCTCCAAGTAGCCTCGCCGGTGCGCCGCCGTCTTGAGAGGGCGACCTCGGCGCCGCGGCCTCGGGAGACCGGCGCCGCCAGCTCGGCAACCTTAGACGCCGAGGCCACGAGCGCCGCACCCATCGGGTGCGTGCGCGGAGGCGGCACCGGTCCGCTGAATCAAGCGCTTCTGGACGTTCAGGCGAAGCTGCGCTGAAGGCGACGCCCTTCAAACTTGCACCAGGGCGCATCTGGCAGCGCGGACGGCCGTCCGAGTACGTTTCCCTCTTTCTTTTTTATTCTTGTTTTTCTCCGTGGGGGCGCGCCAGCGCACCCACTGGGTGTAGTCCCCGAGTTCCAGGCCGGCTGCTGAGCAGGCGGTTTGGAACTCCCTCTGGCGAGTTCCAAATACTAACTTTGTCTTCAATGACTTATTGCAGGAGTATCACAACCTCCGCGCTACTGCCTTCAACCGCAATGTCGAGGAGTTGAGCAGGCGGGCTGCCGACTTGTTGGAAAGCCGGAGTAAGTTCTTCTTCTTCGCGGGGCGCGCTAGCGCACCCGCGGGCTGTAGTCCCCGAGATTCGGGCCGACTGCTGAGCAGTCGGGCTGGATCTTCCCGGCGATCTTCTTTGCTGACGACTTATTTGTCTCTTCTTTCGCTCCTCAGAAGCCAACGCCGTTCTTCAGGAGCAGCTGGGCGAGGCCAATACTGCCCGTCGTGCCAAGGAGGAGGAGTGTGGCAGGCTCGCCACGGAGCGTGACCTGCTGGCGGCGCAGCTGGCCGAGCAGAAGGAGCTGCTCAAGAAGGCGCAGGACGAGGCCCAGAAGAAGGAACCCGCTCTCCTGGCCGAGTTCGAGAGCAAGCGCTCCTCCTGGACTGACTGGGAGGCGATGCTGACCTCCGGCTTCCACGAGATCGAGGATATTGTTGATGGTACGTTTCTTTCATTTCTTCGGGCTTCCGACTATGTGCCAGGCCGACTTCTGATTTTTTGGCTTGCTTCTTTTTTTTCTTGGCAGACTTCTTCCCTGGTCACTCACAAGCGGTCCCTCTGGCCATCGAGGCTGCTCGTGAGGCGCGAAGGGCAAATGGTGAGGAGATCGCCGCCAATGCCCCTCGAACCGTCGATGAACAGCTCCTGAGCATTGAAGCCCGTCTTCGTCCGGCCCAGCGGCAGATGCGCCGGCTTCAGCATGCCGGCGCCCAGGCGGTTGCCGCTTTGTGGCCGGACATGCCGGCTCTGCGCACCGCCAGTCGGACCGCCGACTGGCTGGAAGTCGCTGCCAGCCGTCTTGAGGCCTGGAAGGGCTCCTCGGCCCGGGCCGGAGCGCGTCGGGCCTTGGAGTTCGTCAAGGTGTGGTATCCAGGGCTGGACCTGGACCGTCTGGCCGCGTTCCGGTCAGAAGCCCAGGCCGAGCTGGAGGCCATGGAGGGCGCCCTTATCGAGCGTGCGGAGGCCATCGCCAAGTACACGGACACCAGTGTCTTCGTGCCCGAGCGGGCTGAAGGCAGCGAGGAAGTGCCGGCGGAGTGGTTCAGGATGAACCTGGAGTATGGCGAGGACTCGGCGGAGGTGATCGACTCCAGCACCGAGGAGGAGAAGGAGGCGGAGGCCGAAGGCGAGGCGGAGGTGCCAGAAGACGGAGCAGGCGGCCAGCCTCAGCTCGAACGCGCCTCCAGCAACGAGCCGCGTCGAGAGGAGGCGACTGCCGCCGGAGGCGATCAAACCGAGACCGCACAGCCGACTGCCCCGGCGCCTGACACCGCCGTCTCCTCCAATCCTCCAATCCCAGATGCCGCCTCCTAGGCTGTTGTTTCCGCCTCTGCTTGTCTGTCTTAAGTAATCTTTTGAGAACTTTGTTATATTTGAACAATTCCACCCGCGGGGTGTATCTTGAACTTCTATTCGAAGATTCGGCCAAGGGCCTATGTAAATATTTATCCGATTTCCGTCTTTCCTTGCTTAGTGCTCTTTAGGCTTTTCCTTTTGCCGCCTTCCTTTAGTCGCTGCCTTGCCAGTCGGGCAGCCGCTCTGCGGACTGTCGCTGGGTCAAGTGCTTGGCTACTTCGGGAAGGCAAGTACATGGCCGTTTAGAGTTTCTTTAGCAAGTCGGATAGAAAGCGACAGGCCGACTACCCAAGAGTCGTCTGTTCTTAATAGAGGCTAATAAAGACGGCGAGCCGGCTACCCATGAGTCGGCATTCTGCTTCAGAAATGTTGGAGGTCGTCTTACGCTATGTTCGTGCTTTAGGTCCTTAGCCATTTTTCGTGTGGCCGCCCGTTCTTCCTCGCTCCTGCCCGCCTCACAGTCGCTCTGCGAACTGCGGCTCTGCCGGGAGGTGGATTGGGCACCGCACACTACTTTTCTGACTGCGGGAAGCTCTCATAGCGCAAGGCGGCGAGTCCCCGGGCCGACTAGTCTGGCCCGGTGCCAAGCGGCTTGCAATGAAAGTAATGTACTCGGAGGCATAATTCTTATCATACAGATAGCAAAAAGGGCAGTCCCCGAGCTCGTCTCAGGGGGCCCAAAGTCTTAGTACTTTAATACAAAGGGGTAGTGTGATACATACTGCATCAACTGTAAAATCTTCGAAGAAGATTTGCATTCCACGGGCGCTCTGTCTCTTTGCCGGAGTCGTCCCTCTTGCGCGCTCGGGGCTTCTGAACGTCGATCAGATAGTAGGCGTCGTTCCCTAGCACCTTGCTGATGATAAAGGGGCCTTCCCAAGGTGCCGACAGCTTGTGCTGGCCGGCTGTTCGCTGGATCAGTCGGAGCACAAGGTCACCTTCTTGGAAAGATCTCGGCCTGACCTTCCTGTTGTAGTATCGACGCAGACTCTGCTGGTAGATGCTGGACCGGCTGAGTGCCAACAGCCGGCCTTCTTCCAGCAGATCGACACTGTCTTGACGTGCTTCTTCTGCTTCTTCCTCGGTGTACATGGTGACTCACGGAGAGTCGAACTCTATGTCCGTTGGGATGACGGCTTCGGCGCCATAGACGAGGAACAAGGGTGTGAAGCTGGTTGACTTGTTTGGAGTCGTGCGCAGATTCCAGAGGACGGCTGGCAGCTCCTCAAGCCAACAGCCGGCAGATCGCTCCAGTGGTACGACGAGTCGAGGCTTGATGCCGGATAAGATGAGGCCGTTTGCTCGCTCCACCTGGCCGTTTGACTGCGGATGGGCAACGGACGCTAAGTCCAGTCGGATGCCCTGTGTCGCGCAGAAATGGGCCAAGGCGCCTTTGGTGAAATTCGTGCCATTGTCGGTGATGATGCTGTGTGGGATGCCGTACCGAGTTGTGATGTCAGCGATGAAGGTCACTACAGTCGAACCATTCAACTTCTTGATGGGTTTCACCTCCACCCACTTGGTGAACTTGTCTACTGCGACAAGTAGGTGAGTCAAGCCACCTCGTGCCGTCTCGAATGGTCCCACCATGTGCAGGCCCCAGAGTGCAAAGGGCCAGGCGATGGGGATAGTCTTGAGTGCGGAAGCTGGCTGAAGTGGCTTGGAACGGAAAATCTAGCACCCCTTGCACTTTTGGACTAACTCTTTGGCCTCTTCCAGGGCGGTTGGCCAGAAGAAACCGTGCCGGAAGACTTTGGCGACGAGTGCCCTGGAGGCCGTGTGGTGACCGCACTCGCCTTCATGGATGTCTCTGAGGATTGCTTGACCTTGTTCTGCCTCGACGCAGCATTGGAAGACGCCAGTAACACTGCGCCTGACAAGCTCTCTGTTGACTATGGTGTAGGTTGCTGCTCGGCGTTGCACTTGCCGAGCCAAGATTTCATCCGTTGGCAGTTCTCTGTTTACTAGGAACCTGAGGATAGGCTGGGCCCATGAAGGTGCTACTATTTCTTCAACTGCCACTAGTGCGACTTGGATAAGGGCGACCGGGCTGGGAGGCGGCGGGTTGGAGTCCGCAGCCGCTTGTTGATTTGACAAAGTCCCGGGGCCGACTAGAGCAGTCCCGGGCCGAGCTCTAGAGTCTTCAATCTCGCCACTGCAGTCCCCGGGCCGGGTTCTGAAGTCCCCGGCCCGGCTTCGACTGTGTGTTTCTTGGAGTCGGATCCGTCTTCCTCAGGCGGAGCCGGCACAAAGATTGAATCTGATTCTGGTGATGGCTTGATAGAAGGCTTGAGGAGGCGCCGGAGGGCGACACCAGATGGTATTGCCTAGCGGGTGGAGCCGATTCGTGCCAAGGCGTCTGCTTGGTCGTTGTCCTTCCTTGGCACGTGGAGGAACTCGCACCCCTCGAAGTATCCGCTGAGTTGCTGGACGAGGAAATGATAGCTCGCCATATTTGCATCCTTGGCGTCCCAATCGCCAGATGATTGTTGGACCACCAAGTCAGAGTCGCCATAACACAGGATCCGGCAAATGCCGAGTTCTTTGGCAAGCCGGAGCCCGTGGATGAGCGCCTCGTACTCGGCCACGTTGTTGGAGGTGGCGAAGTGGATCTGCAGCGCATATCTGAGCTTGTCGCCCTTGGGGGAAGTGAGGACGACGCCGGCTCCCAAGCCGGCGCGCATCTTGGAGCCGTCAAAGTGCATCCGCCAATGGGTGGAGTCGGGCGCTGGCGGCAGATACTGGGTCTCGGCCCAGTCGACGAGGAAGTCGGCCAGTGCTTGCGACTTGATGGCGGTGCGGGGCTCGTAGTAGATGGTGTAGGGGGCCAGGTCGGCCAGAAGCGTCTCGGCTTCCGATGATCTCGGCTAGTGGAGTTGTGCAGACCACAGTGATTGGATGCTCCTGGAAGTAGGGCTTCAATTTCTTGGCGGCGAAATACACGTCGTAGCACATCTTCTGGTAATGGGGGTAGTTCTGCTTGGAGGCCGACAGCACCTCACTCAAGTAATATACCGGTCTCTGGACAGGTAGCGCCTTGCCTTCCTCCTTGTGTTCGACTACAATGACTGTGCTGACTACTCGGCTGGTGGCGGCAATGTAGAGGAGCATGGGCTCTTTGGGAGCCGGAGCCGCCAGCACAGGGGGAGTAGTCAACATCTTCTTTAGCTGGAGAAAACCCTCGTCCTCCTTGGGAGTCCACTCAAAGAAGGTCGTCTTCTTCATGAGCTGATACAATGGGAGAGCCTTCTCGCCCAGCCGACTGATGAATCGGCTGATGGATGCCAAACAGCCGGTGAATTTCTGCACATCTAACAGTCGTCTGGGTGCTTCCATCCTCTCGATGGCCTTGATCTTCACAGGATTGCACTCTATGCCGCGTTCAGAGACTAGGAAACCGAGGAGCTGGCCGGCTGGTACTCCAAAAACGCACTTCTCTGGGTTGAGCTTGATCTGGAATCGGCACAGACTCTCAAATGTTTCCTTGAGGTCCTCCATCAAGGTTCCACGCTTCTCCGTCTTCACTACTACGTCATCCACATAGACGTGGGCATTTCTGCCGAGTTGCTTCAGGAGGCATTTCTGCATGCAACGCTGAAAGGTGGCGCCGGCGTTTCTCAAGCTGAACGTCATGGTTAGGTAGCAGAAGGCTCCAAATGGCGTGATGAAGGCGGTCTTCAGTCTGTCGGCCGGGTTCAGCTTGATCTGGTGATATCCTGAATATGCGTCTAGGAAAGTCAACAGCTCGCATCCGGCTGTGGAGTCTATCACCTGATCGATTCTCGGCAGAGCAAATGGGTCCTTGGGGCAAGCTTTGTTAAGGCTCGTGTAATCAATGCACATCCGCCACTGCTTGTTTTTCTTCAGCACCAGTACTGGGTTTGCCAGCCACTCTGGAAAAAACACTTCCATGATGAAGCCGGCTTCCAGGAGCCGGGCTATCTCTTCTCCAACAACTCTTCTTTTTTCTTCTGACAGGCGGCGCAAGGGCTGCCTGACGGGCTTCATATCAGACCGGACGTGTAATTTGTGCTCGGCGAATTCCGTCGGGACACCAGGCATGTCCTTGGGGGACCATGCGAAGATGTCGCGATTCTCACGGAGGAAATCGACGAGCTCGCCTTCCTATTTGCTGTCAAGGCCTGTGCCCATGACAGCGTACCTCTCCGGGTGCTCCGGGTCCAACGGTATCTTCTTTGTTTCTCTGGCCGGCTTGAATGATCCTTCTGCTTCCGACTCCTTGGGGTTGGCCGATAACTCGGGCTGCTTGCCGGCCATCGCCACGACCCGATCAAGAAGCCGTTTCTCAGCTGCGATCACCAAGGACTCGGCCAGCCGACTGCTTTCGGCCGCGCAAGCGGACGACTTCCTGTAGTCGCCGGACATGGTTAGGATTCCCTTGGAGCTTGGCATCTTCATCTTGAGGTAGGAGTAGTGGGGGACCGCCATGAACTTGGCCAAGGCGGGTCGGCCAAGCAATGCATGGTATGGGCTTTCAAGGTCCACCACCTCAAACCAAATTGGCTCTCGGCGGAAATGATCCTTGTCTCCGAAGAGGACATCTATCAGGATCTTGCCGATTGGCGAGCAGGAAAGGCCAGGAACGATTTCATGGAACACAGTCCGACTGCTCTAAAGCTGTCTTCGCTTGATTCCCAATTTCTCCATTGTATCCTTGTACAGGATGTTGATACTGCTGCCTCCGTCTATCAGTACTCGCGAGAAGCGACCGGTCCGCCTATCTGTGGTGAGTGTGGCGCCTAAGACCAAGGCATAGGAGCCTGGACTCGGCATCACCTCCGGGTGATCAGCTCTGCTCCAACTGATAGGCTTTTCGGACCAATGCATGAACTCTGGGGGACTTGATGCAACCGCATTCACTTCTTGCTGCTGCTGGCGCCGGTTGTGTCGGTCATCTTCTACACTGGTGAACACCACATAGGCTCCGTGCTCATCCAGGAACTCGTCTTGTATTGCCCCGACTAGCCTGACGGCCGGCTGCTGGGGCGGCTGTGGAGGAGGCGGCCCAGCAGGAGGGGGAGGGAGCAGGCCGCCCCCCTTGGCGATTCTGGTCAGCTAGTGGCATTTCCTGGTGGTGTGGTTTGACAGCTTCGTGTCGCTGTGGAACTTGCAGGGACCGTCTAGAGTCTGCTCATAGGAGAAGGCCGGCAGCCAGTTGGACTTGCCGCCCTTCTGTCGCTTTGCCGGGGGCGGTCCCTCCAACTGCTGGTCTTCTGCTGTTGCCACTTGCCGACTGTTGGAAGTCGGCTGCAGGGCTTTGCACTTTTGGTCATTCTGCCGTTGCCGCCGACTGGTGTCTCCAGCCGAAGTTCTTGGAGCATGAGGGGCGACTTTGCCAGTCGTGCTGACCCAAATCTCCGCCTTCATGCAGGAGTCGGCCGTGGCGTATTTGTCCACTGTGATCAGCAGCTCATCGAGGTTCTCCGGCTCGTCGCAGAGGAGCTTGTGCTTGAGTAGGGTGCCTTCTCTGCACCCGGCAGTAAAATACTCGATGGCCTGCACCTCGTCCACGCCCTCGCAGGAGTTCCGGAGTTCACCCCAGCACGTGAGGTAGTCGCGAGTAGACTCGTCAGGGCCTTGCACACACAAGGAAAGTTGGCGTGGCTTGGGAGGTCGCTTGTATGTGCTGGTGAAGTTGCGGACGAAAGCCTCGGTGAAGTCGACCCAGCTGTTAATGCTGCGAGGCTTCAAACTGTTCAAGCACGTCCGGGCCGAGCCCTGGAGCATGAGAGGGACGTATCTTACGGCAACACGCTTGTTGCTGTTCGCTATGTTGACGGCGGTGGAGTAGTCAATCAGCCAATCTTCCGGCTTCACGGTGCCGGTATATTTGGGCGTGTCTCATGGGAGCGTGAACCCTTTGGGGAAGGGCTCATCTCGGATGCGGGGTCCAAAGCAGGGAGGACCCAACTCATCTTCTTCTTCCAGCGCCAGGGATCATTGGAGTCGGTCGATCCGGTGGCGGGCGTCGTTCTCTCCGACTCCCTCTCGGCGGCCAAGGCGGTCGCCGAGAGTCGGATGTTCCACGGGTGGCAGGGAGACTCGCCTTTCTCTGCGAGGGGGGGGAGGCAGGTAGTCGTCCCGCCGTTCCACCGCTTTGGGGCGGCCGTCTAGGTCACGCTAGATGGTGATGTGAGTCCGACTGTGGCTGACAGCCGGCTCCTTATCCTTCTTCCCACGGGCCCCGCCGGTCGGCGTCCGAGACGTTGCACCTTGGTCTCGGCGAGGCGGTGGGTCGTCGTTTTGGCGCTGCGGCGCCTCGGTTCGGCAGCCGGCATCATTCTGCGTGGCAGCCACGTCGAGGAGCTGCTGAACTCACTCTGTCATTACGCGGCGCTCTTCGCCTTCGAAGTCGTCAAGCTCGTCTGCTGCCGCCTGGGCGGCGCAGATATTCTCTGCGGGCGTGGCATACACAGGGCGATCAGCCCCGAAGAGGTTGGCGATTGCCGCGCCGCGCTGTTGGACCGCTCCTAGGCGGCTAGGCCTGGTCAGAGCCGGCGAGCCGCCTACAGCGCGATCCATCTTGCGTTGGTAAGCTTCTGACAAGCGCCTCATGCTTGCTAGCTTCTTCGCGCCTTCGACGAGCTGAAGGCGGAGCGCCTCCAGCGTCTCGGCGTCGGCGTCTTCCGGAATCGGCGCTGCAAGGCCTCGCAGGGCCGTGTCAAGCGGGTCGTGCGCTCCTTCGCCGAAGCACTCGCCGTGCTCGAGGACAAGGACCTCAGTGACGGTGCTTCCACCGCTCCCTGCGCAAGGGAGCGGCTCGTCCTAGACCACCACGTTGGTGGGGAACGCGTCGAGCGACGCGGTGTCGGAGTCGACCAGCATCGGGTCGGTGGATCCTATGGACTCCAGGTCCGCGGCAGGCTCGCCGGCAACGTAGAGTTGGTCGAGGAGGCCCGCGAGGAGTCTCTCGGGAACACTCGTGCCTGCATCGGACGCAGGCTCATCAGAGAGGCGAACCTCGCCGATAAGATCAGCGAGGCAGCTGGCCGCACAGGCGATCTCGGCGCCGTGCAGCGCGTCGGCACAGACGCCATCCGGCGTGCCGGGCTGGCTGTGCTCGCCGGGGAGGAACAGGGTTCCCGTACAGAGCAGATCTCCGGACGACGGTGCACCACGCCCCACGGTGGGCGCCAAATGTCGGGGGGAGGGTATGACATATGCCAAAGGATGGCTTATCATGGTGGGAGCGAGTAGAACGTCGCCGGTGTCTGGAAGCGGGAGGAGGCGAAGACATGCACGCCGGCGGAACTTACCCAGCTTCAGGGCTCTCCTAGGAGATAACACCCCTATTGCTGCTCTGCGGGGTCTCCGCATGATCACTAAAGCAAAGTGGCTACAATGGTGCTCCTGGAGATGTTTCGGGAGGCAGGAGAGGGCAAGCCTAGCTCTCTCCTCCCTGTGCTATCTGGTCTATCTCTATCTAGGTCCGAACCCTTTGCATGGGTGCCCGGGGGGTTTATATAGGCCTACCCCCCGGGGGTACAATAGTAATCCAGCTGGGCGCGGGTCCCAGCCGTCTGCCTCTCTGGCCGCCGTATTCCCTGCCGGCTTCTGGGGCCCACCGACTGGCGGGTCCCGCGGACAGGCTTGATACTGTAGCGGCACCCTTGATGACGCGGGCTTGGTCATTGGGTCGTGGCAACAGTGCCGCCGTCTATCGGGCGATCACTGTCACCATTCCCCATCCTATCTGGTTAATGGCTCGTGGGGCCCTGGGGAGGAGTCGGCTGACTCCTAGGGGCCCGACTCCCACAGGTCCGTCTTCGGGGTGCCCAGGCCGCCTTCAGCCCACCCTCTGACAGGCGGCCCCGCCGTCTTTGGGCCGTACAGGCCGGCGTCGTGGGCACAATACGTGGCGCACTGTAGCTGAGGTCAGGGCAGGCATGGCAACAATGCCGCCCCTCGCCGGAGATCTTCCAGCGGTACGGCTCACTGTAGCCATGCCGGCCCTTCATAAGCAAAGGGGGGGGGAACGGCCACACCGTGACCGCACCCCACGTCGTACTTCGGGACGAGGGAGGAGTCATGGGCCGACTCTCCATAGTCGGCCCTTCTGGAGGTCACCAGCCTGGAGTCGGCTTATGTTGGAGTCGCCGTCTGGGACTCGGCATATTTTGGAGTCGCTCCTGGGACTCGGCCTGAGGGGCGCGGCCTGCCCCGATGTCTTGAAATGTCCTGGGTCTCGGGTTAGCCTACCCGTGGCCCATTACTCCGACACGCGCGGCTCATCTTTGTTGTGTTCGACCTTGAAGAGGCGGTATGCTCTGTTGTGGAGCACCTTAGTGATGACGAAAGGGCCTTGCCAAGCGGGGGCGAGCTTATGTGTCTTTTGCTAATCCACTCGGAGGACCAAGTCCCCTTCCTAGAATGCACGACCCCTTACGTTCTTGGTGTGGAATCGACGTAAGTCTTGCTGATAAATGGTCGACCGGATCAAGGCCATCTCTCTTTCTTCCTCCAGGAGGTCGACTACATCTTGTCGAGCTTGCTCTGCCTCTTCTTCTGAAAAGAGTTCGAATTGGGCAGCGTTGTGTAGCAAATCGCTCGGCAAAACGGCTTCGGCTCCATAAACTAGAAAGAATGGAGTCTGAGGGAGTTCCGGACTAGGGGGTGTCCGGATAGCCGAACTATCATCATCGGCCGGACTCCAAGACTATGAAGATACAAGATTGAAGACTTCGTGCCGTGTCCGGATGGGACTTTCCTTGGCGTGGAAGGCAAGCTTGGCGATACGGATATGTAGATTTCCTACCATTGTAACCGACTCTGTGTAACCCTAGCCCTCTCCGGTGTCTATATAAACCGGATGGCTTTAGTCCATAGGACGAACAACAATCATACCATAGGCTAGCTTCTAGGGTTTAGCCTCCTTGATCTCGTGGTAGATCCACTCTTGTAACACACATCATCGATATTAATCAAGCAGGACGTAGGGTTTTACCTCCATCAAGAGGGCCCGAACCTGGGTAAAACATCGTGTCCCTTGTCTCCTGTTACCATCCGCCGAGACGCACAGTTCGGGACCCCCTACCCGAGATCCGCCGGTTTTGACACCGACATTGGTGCTTTCATTGAGAGTTCCTCTGTGTCGTCACCGATAGGCTCGATGGCTTCTTCGACCATCATCAACGACGCAGTCCAGGGTGAGACCTTTCTCCCTGGACAGATCTTCGTATTCGGCGGCTTCGCACTGCGGGCCAATTCGCTTGGCTGTCTGGAGCAGATCGAAAGCTACGCCCCTGGCTGTCAGGTCAGATTTGGAAGTTTGAACTTCACGGCTGACATCCGTGGGGACTTGATCCTCGATGGATTCGAGCCACAGCCGAGCATGCCGCACTGTCACGGCGAGCATGATTTAGCTCTGCAGCCGGACAGTACCCTGGAGGCCGCACTCGAGCCCGCTCCGATCATCAATTCGGATCCGGCGGCGCAGGTCAAGGACGGATGGCTAGACACCGCCTTGGGAGCTGCAACCCCTACGGCGATAGAGCCGAACAATGACCTTGTCCCTCATGAAGCCCGTGACTCCGAGGCGCCGGACTCCTTGCCGGACACCGAACCTCCCGCGCCCCCTCTGATCGAATCCGATTGGGCGCCGATCATGGAGTTCACCGCAGCGGACATCTTTCAACTCTCACCTTTTGGCGACATCTTGAGTTCGCTAAAGTATCTCTCGTTATCAGGAGAGCTGTCACATCCCTAGATTCTGGTGCTGCCTAGTGTTTGCATCATGCTTAAATTTTGAAACTTGAACTGAGGAAATTTGGAAGCCTCAAAACTCTAAATAAAAGAAGGGCAAAAACCCTAAAATCTCATTCATTGTTCCAAAATGCTCTTCTTAGATGTTTAACATTTTTGGCAAGGGTTTTGATCCAAACCAAAAATAATGAACATTTTGAAAGGATTTATTTTTGGGACTTTGAATTTAAATCATTAGCTATTTGAATTTGAGTTATATTCATATAACTAGAATATAATTTCAAATACCCCTGAAATATTTTATGAGCTTTTGGAAAAGTCCATCTAGCAAAATAAAAATATTCAGAGGAGTTTTTGGCATTGTTTGAATTATTTTTAAATTCAAAACAGTGGCAAAAGATTAAATAAAAGAAAACAGAACAGAAATATAAAAAAAGAGCAGAAACTACCTGGCGCTCACCTGGCAGCCCAGCCGGCCCAGCTCCTATGCGGCCCAGCCCATCTGGGCCTCCCCTGTCGTCTTCCTCCCTGCCAGGAGGACAGGCACGCGCCCGGCGCGCGCGGCCACGCGCCCCGGCCACCTCCTCCCTGCCTGGCTGCCTCCTCCTCCCCCTGGACGTCTCCTGCAACGCCACGGAGATGCCGAACCCCCTCGACCTCTCTATCACTCTCCCCGTGGCCCTCCTCTCCTCTGCTTCCTCTCTCTCACTCGCCCGAACGCAGCCGTCGCCGCCGACGAGCTCCCTCGCGGCCACAGCCACCGCCTTGCCTCCCCGACGCCTCCCAAAGCTCCGCCTCGACCCCCTCTTCCTCCCCACCGATCCATGGCCCTCCGGAAGCCCTGCAGCGTCGCCCTCAAGCTCGTCCCCAACCTTCGGTCGCCGGCGAACTTTCAAGGATTCGCGAGCTCTAGCCCCTCCCCGACCTCGCTGTTGCCTCTACCGGATCCGCTGTGAGCTCCTCTTCCATTCCCCGTCCTCCTAGCGCTCGTTCCCGCACTCTAGCCGCCCTTTTCACCAGAGCCGATTGCTCCTCGCCGCCAGCCATGGCGCCGCCGTGGCCAGGGCCACCCCAGCTTGCGTCTGAGCGCGTCACCATGTTCGCCGCCCTCCCAGGAGCCCGCAGCGCCCTTCGGTCTCTCCTCTAGTGCTCTGTAGCGCCACCCCAAGATTACCCGATGCTGCTGCCGCCGCCAAACCTCGTCGCCGGCCACTTTTCCGGCCACCCCAGCACCTAGCACCGCCACCACTAGATGCGCGCCACTGCGCGCGTTCGAATACAACAAACCACGGCCGAAACGATGCCATGTGGCTTGTTTTCGAGCCCTCCGCCGCGTCTGGACTCGCCGGCGGCTAAACGCCGGCGACCGCTGACCCGATGACCGGCGTGGGTTGACCCCACTGCCCGGTTTGACCCCCCTCTCTCTCACTGACATGCGGGCCCCGCCGGCTAATTAAGTTAGGGTTTGACCGGACTGTGCCACGTTGACCTGCTGACGTCATCATGACGTCAGGATGACGCAGTAATGTTTTCTGGATTTATTTTTATTCAGAAAATTGTATAAACTTCTAAAATTCATAGAAATTCAACCGTAACTCCAAATTAAATAAATTATATATGAAAAATTATCAGAAAAATTCAAGGAATCCATCTGTACCATTTTCATGCATGTTTGAACAATGTTTGTCCTCTGTTTTGGACAAAACAAATAAAGGGCACTTAAATAATCATATATGGAATTGGAGTTTGAATCATGTATTCAAACCAACTTCATTTAAATCATAGCTAGGTGCATTAGCCCAAAACACATTCATATTGCCATGTCATAGCATGCATCATATTGTGCACTGCATTGATCGTGTTTCTTCTGTGTTTGCCGGTGTTGTTCCCCCTCGATAGACGTTGTACCGGCGATGTGATCGATGACACCGATGAAGAGCTATATTATCTTCAGAAGTGCCAGGCAAGCAAAACCCCCTTGTTCATTCCGATACAATCCCACTCTCTTGCTCCTGCTCTCTTTTACTGCATTAGGACAACACCGTTTCAACTGTTACTTGCTGCGGTAGTTGAACCCCTTTATCCTCTGCATGACCTGTCATTGCCACAGTAAATAGATGAAACCCACTAGCATGAGTAGGAGTTGTTTGAGCCCTGTTGTGCCTACTCATTCTTGCTTGTTTGTCATGCCTGCTACTGCTTAGAGTTGAGTCAGGTCTGATTCATCGGGGATGAACCAGAGGTGTGTGAACATGTCCTACCGTTGAGAGCTAAGTGTGTGAACACGATTTGGTAAAGGTAGCGGTGAGAGGCCATGTAGGAGTACATGGTGGGTTGTCTCATTGCAGCCGTCCACAGGAACTGAGTTCTGTGTTTGTGATCCATGATCAGTTACTACCACACATTGCGCTCCGGGCGCTCCAAGCTCTCTCGACTTATTAATCAACTCGATCTCTGTCCAGGAGTTGCAACTAGTTTCTGGTGTTTGTAGGTAGTGTTAGTAGTCTACCAAGTGGCACCCGGTACAGGTGGGCTTGGGACAGACTAGGCACAATGGCACGGTGTACCAAGCGTAGATCCACTCGTTGAGGTGGGCTTGGGAACCCTGCTCACATCGTTCGGGGCCGTGAGCGACACCCCGGCCGGATCTCCTTGCGGATGGAACCCGAATATGCGATAAACCTGGACTAGAGACTTGTTCGGTTAGTCAGGTCGTGGCCGACTCCCTTGCCCGGCTTCCGCTTGAAGGTTGCCGAGGTACATGACGTGTACAGGGCGATAAGTGGCGAAAGCGTGTGTGAAGAAGTACACCCCTGCAGGGTTATCATTATCTATTCGAATAGCCGGATTCCTCGGATATGGAAACTTGGACCCCTTGTACAGTTCATAGACAAGTGAAAGTGGATACTCTAAAATGCGCAAGATAAGCGTGAGTGCTATGGATGGCGTTCCCGTAGGGAGACGGGAGCGGATCCATAGTGGTGTATTGATATGGTGAATATGTGGACTCGTGTGCGCCACCTCAAAAGAGTTACTTGCAGTCGTAGTTCAGGATAGCCACCGAGTCAAAGCTGGCTTGCTGCAGTTAAACCCCCACCATCCCTTTGTTGATAATGATGCATATGTAGTTAGTTCTGACGTAAGTCTTGCTGGGTACATTTGTACTCACGTTTGCCTATTTTATGTTTTTGCAGAGAGACTTCGGTCTCGCTAGTAGTTCCGCGTGGACTTCGACGTTTAGCTTGTTACCTCAGCTACGATCTTGTGCCCTCGGCAGGATCTGGTAGATAGTCAGGCTTCTCAGCCTTTTTCATTTTTAGTTGTCTGTACTCAGACATGTTAAGCTTCCGCATGTGCTTTGACTTGTATGCTCTGATTGTTGGGTCATGAGACCCATGTTTGTAATATCCCGCTCCTTGGAGCCTAATGAATAAATACTTGAGTCGTAGAGTCATGTTGTGATGCCATGTTGTATTTGCACATATCGAGCATATTGTGTGTATGTTATTGAAATGCTTGATATGTGTGGGATCTGGCTATCTAGTTGTTTATCCTTAGTAGCCTCTCTTACCGGGAAATGTCTCCTAGTGTTTCCACTGAGCCATGGTAGCTTGCTACTGCTCCGGAACACTTAGGCTGGCCGGCATGTGTCCTTCTTCGTTCCTGTGTCTGTCCCTTCGGGGAAATGTCACGCGATGAATACCGGAGTCCTGTTAGCCCGCTACAGCCCGGTTCACCGGAGTCCTGCTAGCCCAGTGCTACAGCCTGGATTCACGCGCTGATGACCGACACGTTCGATGCTGGGTCATGGATGCCTGTCCCTGTAAGTCTGTGCCACTTTGGGTTTCCGACTAGCCATGTCAGCCCGGGCTCCTTATCATATGGATGCTAGCGACACTGTCATATACGTGTGCCAAAAGGCGCAAACGGTCCCGGGCAAAGGTAAGGCGACACCCGTGGGAATACCGTGCGTGAGGCCGCAAAGTGATATGAGGTGTTACATGCTAGATCGATGTGGCATTGAGTCGGGGTCCTGACAGCATTGGTATCAGAGCTTGACTGCCTGTAGGATTACCAAGCCAAACTGGTCGAAGTTGAGTCTAGAAATGCTTTAGTTATATAAGGGAATTGATTGTGGGATGGAACGTAAGGCTCTTTTTACTCCTTATACCTTATGCCCTTCTGATCTGAGTCATCTTATCTTTCCTACGGGGTTAAGGAACCAGGCTTATTCTTCTTTCTATTAGGATCACGTGTTAGTAGTCCGTAGATTTATAAGATTGTTGGATATAAGTCTCAGTTCAGTTCCTTCTACTTCTGTATGTTAACTCTTGATCTCCAAACCTTGATATTATGATGATCAAGTGGTTATGCCACCATTTTGTAGCATGTCTCAAATCTTTTCGAGCATTTACAGCCGTTATGCTGTCCGAGTCATCCCAGGTTTCTAAAATAGTCGGATGCATTGGCAAATCCCTTCCTTCCGTTCCTGATGTCCTTTTGGGCCAGATTAACCACACTAATCAGTGAGTTAAGGTACTCTGTTACCTTGACATATATGTTGGAGTTATTATTACGACCCTAGGTGTCTAGAGTATCACCTAGTAATCCAGTCATGCCTTGTGTTCCCAGTGTGATGATTCTGGCTATCATTCTCGAAAGCATCCCGTGATGCCAGTTAGTAGTAGGTATTCTATTCCTGGGTTTTCGAACCGAGATTCACTCTACTTACTTCATGTTGATAGTGTTTGCTAGTTCCTTTAGGATATTAGTAACTTTGCGATAGTCCTCGAAGTTCGTGGTATTTCCTTCTTCCAAATACTATGAACCACTTTATGGCAGATGTTTATTGGATCAAAAGATCACAAATAGAGTACTCTTGAGGAGTTCTCCATTCATAAATCGTGACTCTGCCAGTCCTACCTCTCTACATGGGTTACCCGGAAGAAACTTGTTGAACTTGTTTCGACATACTAATCTATGCATCCACAACTCAGAAAATTATATGTTCCTTTGAGTTGTCCCTCTGTAGTTGTATTTTGATCCTTGTCTATCAGTTGATAGTCAAGTTGATGTCGTGCATTCGTGTTCACCGATGCTCGTTATTCCTGTGGTCTGTTAAGCCATTCTATTCAGGATGACTAGGAGAAATGAACTCCAGTACCTCATCCATATCTAGGATTGGGTCAAAGTAGTTGTACTCTGCAGATCAAGTTGCTAATCCAACTTTTGTTCTGTTCTACCTTGGAGTATTACCATCTTTATATCAAGAATATCATGGGAATTGCACACCATCCGATGAACTCTTGATACAGTGATACTTCTCGCCATCGATATTCATTCCTTGGTTCCCGTGTTATTATAACCGGAACACCGACAAGTGAATTGTGATGTGTGAAATCAATACTCCTAGCAACCTTGTTGCTTGGTAGTTAAAGGACAATAATTTCATTCTTAGCATGTTGGTTCTTGAATCATCATTCTAAGATAGATTGTGCTACCTAGTCCTTATTTCCTGGTGCACTCTTCGATCAATGAGTTAGGATTTTGGCAATCCCTCGCTCTTTTGATCATATCGTCTTGCCTGAAAAGCAAGATGGTTCTCGAGCTTAGTAACATACCGGTGGTTCATGATATTCTGAATTTCTTCTCGGAAGTATCACCAGGTTATCGCCTGACCGCTATGTTGATCTCGTGATCAAGTTGGTTTATTCCTGTAAACCACCATTTCTCCAAGAATCCGTGTTGGATACCCCTGAGCTAGTTGGTTAAGCTAAACAACAACTTGGAGAGCTGGAAGATAAAGGCTTCTCCGACTTAGTTCATATTAAGGGATATCTTGTATGTATGTTGAAGAAAGATGATGTCTTCATCGATTGGTCCCTGTGATCAGTTGTTGGACCTATTATCTTGTTAAAACTTTGATTTGAGTGTGGGCTATTCTCAAATCAAATCAGAACCAACGATGTTCGTAATGTTGTCTTACTCGTGGTTGACTCCTCGAGCATACACCATTATATCTTATGGGTCTGACCAATGCTATCACCTGTTCACATAATTAGGGAATTCCATCTTCATGGAAATCTCGATGAATTGTTGTTGAGCCCACCAACATCATTTCATCTTCTCCAAGATCTTGTTGGACATTAAGCTAGTGTTGGAAAATTTTGAAGCATTTTCTTCATGCTAGCTCATGAAGTATTTGTTTGATGAAAGGAGTGACTTCCTCTTATACACGTGCATTTGGTGAAAGTTGCCGCCATGAATTTGAGAAAGTTAGTTTTGCTTCCTCTGGAATCATCGCAAGTCCGTCATGCACACGTGCGAAGTATTCTGTGGTCTGGAGACTTGCAACCTTCATTCCATATGTGTCCCGAGCACACCAAGCCACTGATTGATTTGTTCAAGGAGAAGAAGTTCCCTCATAAGAGCTAATCATATGACTTATGCAAGGACTTCGTTATCCACGGTGATGATTCCCAACCAGAACTCGGTAGTGTTTTATTGTAAGACTACCACGTGGTCATGCTTGTCTAGGACAGCGTGTTCACACGTGTGTAGCAGAACCAGCTCATGTCTTAGAGCTTGCTATCATAGTTCATTTCCCGAGAATCTCGCAACGTCATCTCGTCGATTTGTGTTGCAAACTTTCATTTTTCTTCCTAGACTCGATAAGTCTGGAATATCCTGACACCAACCAGATCTGAATCTCAGGCAGATATGATGGTTGGAACATTTCCCAAGAACTATAATACTGTTCCCTCGATAACCGGTAAAGTGGATGTCATGGCCAACACACCCAGCCGAAAGACCTATTATTGTAGTGTCTTGATTGAAGAAGTTGACCACCTCCCCATAAGGATTTCTTAGGATTTACCTCCCTAGTTGTTCCTTATGGATTTTTGTGTTTCCGAAGTCCGACCTTTACTTGATGTTCTAGATACCAGACCATTTCTATGAATGGGTTACCCTAGCACATCAAGGAGAACATTAGAAGCGGAGTGCTAAATGTCTCTCGGTCGATTATCCAGATTTTGTTTCCTTGGCCTCGCTAAGGTGAAATCTGAGAAGTGTTATCTTCCTTTGCATCTGCATTATCCATCATCATTCATCATGGTAGCAAGTTCTGTTGCCAGGATCCTTGACACGGATATTGGTAAAATCTTGATGATTATGGAAATGCTCAAGTTCTTGAGAGCACGCGCAAGTGCTAGGTTTGATCGTTGGCATTAACTGTATAGTGCTCTCAGTTTCCTCGGCAATGCTATAACTTTTCAAATAGTGAATTCACTCTCTATTGTTGGGTTCTTCCCCAGTTACCAGAATCATTCCCAGCATTTGCATTTTGTTCCCAGCTTGCACCGCCAATGTGCCATTCTACCATGGGTCTCTTCCATTTCCGGTGGTAAGCAAAATCATCCCTTATGTTGTCTTCAACAAGGTAATCCACATCATCCATTCTAATCCGGGTATGCCATTCTACCGACCCCCTCTAAATGATCGATTATGATTTGCCTTAGGCTGATATAGAGAGTCTCAATGATCTCTATATCAAAGGTAATTCTTTTTGCCACTTAAGGTAATAATCTATGAATCACCCTCCTCCAGGATGTCCCGCTGTGGCATCATGGAAAACTCAACTCCTCGCTACGTTGACAATCGTTTACCACCTTTTTAAGTGTGGGATTATTGTCCACCTAGTGAACCTTCGTCATCCGTTTCTTTCCACCCCTCTTGATGTGTATCTCGTGTCTCAACCCGAGAGATAGTTCTACGTCTCATTCCGTGAGTTGTTCGACCTTCGAGAAGATCGATCCTTCTAGAGTTTTCCTTTCCTCTTCTTGTCATGATTAGCTAGAGTTCTCAGAGCAAGACATCAAGACAATGATGGTGATCGAACCAATGTTCTTATGAAGGGCAACCTGGATCGTGAAGATTGTGTTAGGTTGCGTTCCCCATCGTCTTACCCTACACTTGAATCTCGGGTCGAGATTCTTGTTTAGTGGGGGTGAGTTGTCACATCCCTAGCTTCTGGTGCTGCCTAGTGTTTGCATCATGCTTAAATTTTGAAACTTGAACTGAGGAAATTTGGAAGCCTCAAAACTCTAAATAAAAGAAGGGCAAAAACCCTAAAATCTCATTCATTGTTCCAAAATGCTCTTCTTAGATGTTTAATATTTTTAGCAAGGGTTTTGATCCAAACCAAAAATAATGAACATTTTAAAAGGATTTATTTTGGGGACTTTGAATTTAAATCATTAGCTATTTCAATATGAGTTATATTCATATAACTAGAATATAATTTCAAATACCCCTGAAATATTTTATGAGCTTTTGGAAAAGTCCATCTAGCAAAATAAAAATATTCAGAGGAGTTTTTGGCATTGTTTGAATTATTTTTAAATTCAAAACAGTGGCAAAAGATTAAATAAAAGAAAACAGAACAGAAATATAAAAAAAGAGCAGAAACTACCTGGCGCTCACCTGGCAGCCCAGCCGGCCCAGCTCCTATGCGGCCCAGCCCATCTGGGCCTCCCCTGTCGTCTTCCTCCCTGCCAGGAGGACGGGCACGCGCCCGGCGTGCGCGGCCACGCGCCCCGGCCACCTCCTCCCTGCCTGGCTGCCTCCTCCTCCCCCTGGACGTCTCCTGCAACGCTACGGAGATGCCGAACCCCCTCGACCTCTCTATCACTCTCCCCGTGGCCCTCCTCTCCTCTGCTTCCTCTCTCTCACTCGCCCGAACGCAGCCGTCGCCGCCGACAAGCTACCTCGCGGCCACAGCCACCGCCTTGCCTCCCCGACGCCTCCCAAAGCTCCGCCTCGACCCCCTCTTCCTCCCCATCGATCCACGGCCCTCCGGAAGCCCTGCAGCGTCGCCCTCAAGCTCGTCCCCAACCTTCGGTCACCGGCAAACTTTCGAGGATTCGCGAGCTCCAGCCCCTCCCCTACCTCGCCGTTGCCTCTACCGGATCCGCTGTGAACTCCTCTTCCATTCCCCCTCCTCCTAGCGCTCGTTCCCGCACTCTAGCCGCCCTTTTCACCGAAGCCGATTGCTCCTCGCCGCCAGCCATGGCGCCGCCGTGGCTAGGGCCACCCCAGCTTGCGCCTGAGCGCGTCACCATGTTCGCCGCCCTCCCAGGAGCCCGCAGCGCCCTTCGGTCTCTCCTCTAGTGCTCTGTAGCGCCACCCCAAGATTGCCCGATGCTGCTGCCGCCGCCAAACCTCGTCGCCAGCCACATTTCCGGCCACCCCAGCACCTAGCTCCGCCACCACTAGATGCGCGCCACTGCACGCGTTCGAATGCAACAAACCACGGCCGAAACGATGCCATGTGGCTTGTTTCCGAGCCCTCCGCCGCGTCTGGACTCGCCGGCGGCTAAACGCCGGCGACCGCTGACCCGATGACCGGTGTGGGTTGACCCCACTGCCCGGTTTGACCCCCCTCTCTCTCACTGACATGCGGGCCCCGCCGGCTAATTAAGTTAGGTTAGTATTAACTAAGCTAGGTTAGTTTAGTTAGACACTGACACTCGGGACCCACAGGTCAGGGTTTGACCGGACTGTGCCACGTTGACCTGCTGACGTCATCATGACGTCAGGATGATGCAGTAATGTTTTCTGGATTTATTTTTATTCAGAAAATTCCAGAAAATTGTATAAACTTCTAAAATTCATAGAAATTCAACCGTAACTCCAAATTAAATAAATTATATATGAAAAATTATCAGAAAAATTCAAGGAATCCATCTGTACCATTTTCATGCATGTTTGAACAATGTTTGTCCTCTGTTTTGGACAAAACAAATAAAGGGCACTTAAATAATCATATATGGAGTTGGAGTTTGAATCATGTATTCAAACCAACTTCATTTAAATCATAGCTAGGTGCATTAGCCCAAAACACATTCATATTGCCATGTCATAGCATGCATCATATTGTGCATTGCATTGATCGTGTTTCTTCTGTGTTTGCCGGTGTTGTTCCCCCTTGATAGACGTTGTACCGGCGATGTGATCGATGACACCGATGAAGAGCTATATTATCTTCAGAAGTGCCAGGCAAGCAAAAACCCCTTGTTCATTCCGATACAATCCCACTCTCTCGCTCCTGCTCTCTTTTACTGCATTAGGACAACACCGTTTCAACTGTTACTTGTTGCGGTAGTTGAACCCCTTTATCCTCTGCATGACCTGTCATTGCCACAGTAAATAGATGAAACCCACTAGCATGAGTAGGAGTTGTTTGAGCCCTGTTGTGCCTACTCATTCTTGCTTGTTTGTCATGCCTGCTACTGCTTAGAGTTGAGTCAGGTCTGATTCATCGGGGATGAAACAGAGGTGTGTGAACATGTCCTACCGTTGAGAGCTAAGTGTGTGAACACGATTTGGTAAAGGTAGTGGTGAGAGGCCATGTAGGAGTACATGGTGGGTTGTCTCATTGCAGCCGTCCTCAGGAACTGAGTTCTGTGTTTGTGATCCATGATCAGTTACTACCACACATTGGGCTCCGGGCGCTCCAAGATCTCTCGACTTATTAATCAACTCGATCTCTGTCCAGGAGTTGCAACTAGTTTCTGGTGTTTGTAGGTAGTGTTAGTAGTCTACCAAGTGGCACCCGGTACAGGTGGGCTTGGGACAGACTAGGCACAGTGGCACGGTGTACCAAGCATAGATCCACTGGTTGAGGTGGGCTTGGGAACCCTGCTCACATCGTTTGGGGCCGTGAGCGACACCCCGGCCGGATCTCCTTGCGGATGGAACCCGAATAGGCGATAAACCTGGACTAGAGACTTGTTCGGTTAGTCAGGTCGTGGCCGACTCCCTCGCCCGGCTTCCGCTTGAAGGTTGCCGAGGTACATGACGTGTACAGGGCGATAAGTGGCAAAAGCGTGTGTGAAGAAGTACACCCCTGCAGGGTTATCATTATCTATTCGAATAGCCGGATTCCTCGGATATGGAAACTTGGACCCCTTGTACAGTTCATAGACAAGTGAAAGTGGATACTCTAAAATGCGCAAGATAAGCGTGAGTGCTATGGATGGCGTTCCCGTAGGGAGACGGGAGCGGATCCATAGTGGTGTATTGATATGGTGAATATGTGGACTCGTGTGCGCCACCTCAAAAGAGTTACTTGCAGTCGTAGTTCAGGATAGCCACCGAGTCAAAGCTGGCTTGCTGCAGTTAAACCCCCACCATCCCTTTGTTGATAATGATGCATATGTAGTTAGTTCTGATGTAAGTCTTGCTGGGTACATTTGTACTCACGTTTGCCTATTTTATGTTTTTGCAGAGAGACTTCGGTCTCGCTAGTAGTTCCGCGTGGACTTCGACGTTTAGCTTGTTACCTTAGCTACGATCTTGTGCCCTCGGCAGGATCTGGTAGATAGTCAGGCTTCTCAGCCTTTTTCATTTTTAGTTGTCTGTACTCAGACATGTTAAGCTTCCGCATGTGCTTTGACTTGTATGCTCTGATTGTTGGGTCATGAGACCCATGTTTGTAATATCCCGCTCCTCGGAGCCTAATGAATAAATACTTGAGTCGTAGAGTCATGTTGTGATGCCATGTTGTATTTGCACATATCGAGCATATTGTGTGTATGTTATTGAAATGCTTGATATGTGTGGGATCTGGCTATCTAGTTGTTTATCCTTAGTAGCCTCTCTTACCGGGAAATGTCTCCTAGTGTTTCCACTGAGCCATGGTAGCTTGCTACTGCTCCGGAACACTTAGGCTGGCCGGCATGTGTCCTTCTTCGTTCCTGTGTCTGTCCCTTCAGGGAAATGTCACGCGATGAATACCGGAGTCCTGTTAGCCCGCTACAGCCCGGTTCACCGGAGTCCTGCTAGCCCAGTGCTACAGCCTGGATTCACGCGCTGATGACCGACACGTTCGATGCTGGGTCATGGATGCCTGTCCCTGTAAGTCTGTGCCACTTTGGGTTTACGACTAGCCATGTCAGCCCGGGCTCCTTATCATATGGATGCTAGCGACACTGTCATATACGTGTGCCAAAAGGCGCAAACGGTCCCGGGCAAAGGTAAGGCGACACCCGTGGGAATACCGTGCGTGAGGCCGCAAAGTGATATGAGGTGTTACATGCTAGATCGATGTGGCATTGAGTCGGGGTCCTGACAAGAGCTCCGGCCGGACTGCGGTCAAGACGGTTGGGATGCGGACGACGAAGAAATTCAAAGCCCACCCACCACCCACTTGGTAGCCGCTGTCGACGATCTAACCGACATGCTCGACTACGACTCCGAAGACATCGACGGTATGGACGAAGATGCCGGAGACGACCAAGAACCAGCGCCTATTGGGCACTGGAAAGCCACCTCATCATATGACATATACACGGTGGATATCCCAAAGGATGGGAATGGCGAAGAAACAGCGGAGGACGACCCCTCCAAGAAGCAGCCCAAGCGCCGGCGTCAGCGGCGCCGCTCTAAATCCCACCATAGCAAGAATGAAGACTCCGGCACCGGAGATAATAGTACATCGGACAGTGCCGAAGACAACCCACTCCAGCAAGATGCGGCGCAGGAGGACGGAGACGCCAGCCCTCATGAGAGAGCGGCAGAAGAAGAGGTAGAGGATTATATGCCTCCCTCCGGAGACGAGGCAAGCCTCGACGACGATGAATTCGTCGTGCGTGAGGATCCCGTCGAACAAGAGCATTTTAAACGCAGGCTTATGGCCACGGCGAACAGCCTCAAGAAAAAGCAGCAATAGCTTAGAGCTGATCAAGATCTGCTAGCCGACAGATGGACTGAAGTCCTCGCGACCGAAGAGCATGAGCTCGAACGCCCCTCCAAAAGCTACCCTAAACGCAAGTTGCTCCCCTGATTAGAGGAGGAAGCGTATGAACCCGCATCACTAGGAGACAATACGGCTGACCGACCACCCCGTGGTCGCGACAGAGAGGCCTCTAGGCCCTTCACTAGACCTGTACCCCGGCATCGCTCGAAAAGCACAAGGCCACAGGGGAACGCTCCGGACTTGCGAGATATATTGGAGGATAAGGCAAGACAATCAAGATCGATCTATGGATCACGTGGGCGCCCCATGGTATGTGACGACAGCCGTCGCGCCGGACACAGTAAGTCCGGCCGGGTCGAACAAAACATACAAAGTTCTTTTGAGCTCCGTCGTGATATCGCCTAGTACAGAGGCGCCGCACACCCACTATGCTTCACAGATGAAGTAATGGATCATCAAATCCCCGAAGGGTTTAAACCCGTGAATATCGAATCTTACGATGGCACAACAGACCCCGCGGTTTGGATCAAAGACTATCTTCTTCACATCCACATGGCCCGCGGTGACGATCTTCACGCCATCAAATATCTCCCCCTCAAGCTTAAAGGACCAGCCCGGCATTGGCTTAACAGCTTGCCAGCAGAGTCAATTGGGAGTTGGGAAGACCTGGAAGCCGCATTCCTCGATAACTTCCAAGGCACGTATGTGCGACCACCAGACGCTGATGACCTAAGCCACATAATTCAGCAGCCAGACAAGTCGGCCAGACAATTCTGGACACGGTTCTTAACCAAGAAAAACCAAATCATCGACTGTCTGGATGCGGAGGCCCTCGCGGCCTTCAAGCATAACATCCGTGACGAGTGGCTTGCCCGGCACCTGGGACAGGAAAAGCCAAAATCCATGGCAGCCCTCACATCACTCATGACCCGCTTCTGCGCGGGTGAGGATAGCTGGCTAGCACGCAGCAACAACCTCAGCAAAAATTCTGGCAGTCCGGATTTCAAGGACTGAAATGGCAGGTCGCGTCATAACAAAAACAAGCGCCGCATCAATGGCAACAATAGTGAGGATATGGCAGTCAATGCCGGATTCAGAGGCTCTAAACCCGGTCAGCGGAAAAAGCCATTCAAAAGAACTACTCCGGGTCCGTCCAATTTGGACCGAATACTCGACCGCTCGTGCCAGATACACGGCACCCCCGAAAAACTAGCCAACCACACCAACAGGGACTGTTGGGTATTCAAGCAGGCAGGCAAGTTAATTGCCGAAAACAATGACAAGGGGCTGCATAGCGATGACGAGGAAGAGACCCGATCGCCGAACAATAGAGGACAGAAGGGTTTTCCCCCACAGGTGTGGACGGTGAACATGATATACGCAACGCACATACCCAAAAGGGAGCGGAAGCGTGCACTCAGGGATGTATACGCGATGGAGCCAGTTGCCCCGAAGTTCAATCCATGGTCCTCTTGCCCGAGCACTTTTGACTGAAGGGACCATCCCACCAGCATCCGCCACGGCGGATTCGCCGCATTGGTCTTAGACCCAATCGTCGATGGATTTCACCTCACTAGAGTCCTGATGGACGGCGGCAGCAGCCTGAACCTGCTCTATCAGGATACAGTGCGCAAAATGGGCATAGACCCCTCAAGGATTAAACCTACCAAGACGACCTTTAAAGGCGTCATACCAGGTGTACAAGCCAATTGTACAGGCTCAGTTACACTGGAAGTGGTCTTCGGATCCCCGGATAACTTCCGAAGCGAGGAGTTAATCTTCGACATAGTCCCGTTCCGCAGCGGCTATCATGCCTTGCTCGGACGTACCGCATTTGCAAAGTTCAACGCGGTGCCGCACTACGCATGCCTCAAGCTCAAGATGCCAGGCTCTCGAGGAGTCATCACGGTCAACGGAAACACTGAACATTCTCTCCGAACGGAGGAACATACAGCGGATCTCGCGGCAGAAGTACAATGCAACCTCTTAAGGCAATTCTCGAGTCTGGCCGTTAAGCGGCTGGACATAGCTAAGCGCGCCCGGAGTAACCTACAACAAGACCACCTGGCACGTTCCGAGCACGCGTAGCAATGCGGCCCCAACCCCAGCCCCTGCAAAACGTCAAAACAGGTCCTTCGCGTACACCATTACGCTCTGAAGATACCATGGGCATGGGGAGAGGGGCACGACCACGATAAGCCCAGACTGCGGCTCAACCACACCAGGGGCTCTCAAGTGTGTCGTTCTTTTTTTTTCTTTTTACCTTTTATTTTTTACCCACAGGACTCTGTTCGTCAGAGGCCCTGTCCGGCAGTAGACCTGCCGAACTCACAATGCAACAGCCAGGGAAGGATAAAGGCTACAACGAATATACAGGTGGTCTCCATTACGAGCATTTTTATACACCAATCCACAGCCTACCCCTGGAGGGGGACATGTTTAACAGTCCCATCCCTTGCTTATCGCACTATTTGTATCGTTTTGCATTCATAGCAGCACTTATTGAATAAAACAATGCAGCACCTTTTTGCTTATAATTGCATTTCTTTTTCATACATATGTTCATTTACGACATGTCGCATCCGTACACTTTGGTACGGTTAAAACACACAAGGGGCTTATGTTTCCCGTATCATTGTGTGATAAGTCCGAACACTTTCACAAGTGCAGCACCCCGAACTTATAGCATTATATGCATCGGCTCCGAATCATGTCTTGGGTCAATAGTTGGGTTTGCCCGGCTCCCATGTTTTGGTACCTTACGTTCCGTTGTATCGGCTAAGGTAGCACTGGGAGAACCACTGCGATTGCGCCCCAGTTGAGCTGGGTTAACGCCTCAGTGGAGAAAGCTAAAACTGACCGTCATGATGAGGCGAGAGCCGGTCGCTGTTCGAGAGGTTTTTGCGAGTCCTTAAAGACTTATGCCGCTTAGAGCGAGGAGCCGGATCTTGTCTGGCCCAGGCGTGGATAGCGCCCCAAATTCGGCCTTCCGAAGACTAGGGGCTTCGCCGAAATTTAAAATTATAGAATTCTATGGCTAAGTGAGAGTGTTCAAGCATTATAAGTCCGGTTGCCTTGTTCGCTGTGTTGAGCGCCTCCCTAGATGGACCCAAAAATGGGAACAAGAGTGCTCAAGTTTATCCCGAACACCCCAGCACTCGTGGCATGGGGGCTGAAACCGACGACTTGCCATCTCTCAGATTTGATAAACAGCCGCACAGAAGGTAATATTTTAAATTAACAAGCATTGCTTAGCGCATATGAACTAAGTTTTCAGCGCACAGGATGACAAAATGCGAGTCTACTCAAAAATTACATCTTTGGAGCACTCCCCCGCAATAGTGCGGGCGCCCTTCAGCACACTATTATAATACATCTTGGGCGTGCGATGCTCCTTGCCCTCTGGTGGCGGGTCCATCATAAGCTTCTGGGCATCCATCTTGCCCTAGTGCACCTTTGCGCGGGCAAGGGCCCGACGGGCACCCTCAATACAGGCGGAGTGCTTGATGACTTCAACCCACGGGCACGCATCCACCAGCCGCCGCACCAGGCCGAAGTAGCTCCCAGGCATGGCCTCCTTAGGCCACAGCCAAACTATGAGGCCCTTCATGGCCTGTTCGGCCGCCTTGTGGAGCTCGACGAGCTGCTTCAGCTGGTCGCTAAGGGGCACCGGATGTCCGGCCTCAGCATACTGAGACCAGAAGACCTTCTCGGTCGAGCTCCCCTCCACGGCCCGGTAGAATGCGGCAGCATCGGACACGTTGCGAGGAAGATCTGCGAACGCTCTTGGAGAGCTCCGAATTCGGGTAAGCAACAGGTAATTAACACTCACATGCTTACTTTGCATGAAAAATGCCTTACCCGCTGCTATTTTCTTCACCGCCTCAATCTCCTGGAGGGCCTTGTAGGCTTCGGCCTTAGCGGCTTTGGCACTCTCAAGGGCCGTTGCAAGCTCAGACTCTTGAGTCTCCGAGTCACGCTCCAGGCTCTCATGTTTTTTCACGAGATCCTGGAGCTCTTGCTGTACCTCCGCCACCCGCGTCTCCTGCTTCTCTCGCTCGGTGCGCTCCGCGGCCGCATTGCGTTCGGCCGCGGCCACCGCCTCTTTCAGGGTCGCCACCTCGTTAGTGGCCCCTGCAATACCCACGTTATCCTTGTCATTCTTTTTGCAACCAAAATCCTTTTCTGTAAGGTACAATTTTAATCAGGTGTTACTCACCTTCCTTGTCCTCGAGCTGCTTCTTGGCATGGCCGAGCTCGTTCTCGGACCGCTCGAGGTTTTCGTTCAAAGTATTGACCTCCGCAGTCAGTGTGGCAGAGGTCAGCAGCACAGCCTGCAATCCCATATTGACATATTTTTTATGACTCCTGCGTATATCTTTTTAGATCCTCAGTCCGGCTTTTCTTTCCGAACACCGAACCGAGCATCAGGGGCTACTGTCTATGCGGTACCATTTTATACATATCGAAATTCTTACCTCAAAGCCTGTTAGAAGGCTGCTGCAGGCTTCGGTCAGCCCGCTCTTGGCGAGCTGCACCTTCTGAATCACCGCACTCATAACAGTGCGGTGCTCCTCTTTAATGGAGGCGCCGTTGAGCGCCTCCAGCAAATTATCCGGCACCTCCGGTTGGACGGAGGCAGCCGGCGTCACGGTCTTGCCCTTCTTGCGAAGGGGTTGCCCGCCGGACTCCAGAGCCACTGTGGGTTCCGGGGCCGAGTCCGGTGCAAAGTCCGGGAGGTTGTCCTGTGACACCTCCGGGGCCTCCTCCTCCTGGTGGGTCCCTTCCTGGGATCCCACCTCGGCATCGTCCGCGGCATGGGGGGTGGAGTCAGTTAGAAGGGAATCCATATCTGACGCACCTAAGAACCCGCTCGACGAAGCGCGAAGATCATCCTTGGGCGGACTGCAGGGTTGTATGCGGCATTAAAAAGACATTATGTGGCGAAAAGGAAAAACCTTGAAGTTATTCGGGAGTTCGGATATTTACGATCTCGCCAAGGGCTTGGCCCTTGGAGGCCAGTCCTCATCATCGTCACTGGTGTTGGCGGAGCAGTCCGGGGGAAGAGTTTTTCCCTTCTTGGACCCTTCGGCCTCCCTTGTTGGGGAGGCCTTCCTTTTCTTCCCTCCCCCCGCTGGGGGAGAGGCTTTCTTCTTCTCCTCCTCGCCTTGGTGGGAGGAGTCGGCCTCGGATTCATCATCCGATAGCACCTGAAAATGGGAACTCTTCCGAGTCCCCATGGCCTTCTTCTTGGCCTTCTTCTCCGGCACCACGTGGGGTGCCGGAGCCAGCAGCCCCATTAGGCGGGCGTCCGCTGGGTCCTCTGGAAATGGGGCCGGACAGATAGTCCATTCGGCCTTCGCCAGCCAGTCCTGTCAAAGGTAAAGGGAGTTTAGATCCCGCATAGAGTCAAACTATGGAAAACAAGTGGCAAAATCACTTACCTCGTCAGCTGGACGCTGCAAGCGGAATCCGCGATCTTCGGTAGCGGATGTTGGAGCCTTGGCGCCCTTGAACAGCACCTTCTAGACATCTTCATACGTAGTGTCGAAGAGCCCGCTCAGAGTCTGTGCTGCGCCGGATCGAACTTCCACATGTTGAAGCCTCGTCGTTGGCACGGGAGAATCCGGCGGATGAGCATGACCTGGACTACGTTGACAAGCTTGAGCTTCTTGTCCACCAGCTTATAGATACAGGCTTGGAGTCCGGTCAGCTCCTCCGAATCCCCCCAGATCTGGCCCCTCTCTTTCTAGGAGGTGAGCCGTGTAGGGATGCCGGATCTGAATTCGGGGGCCGCTGCCCAATCAGGATCACGCGGCTCGGTGATGTAGAACCACCCCGATTGCCACCCCTTAATGGTTTCCACGAAAGTGCCCCCAGCCACGTAACGTGGGACATCCTGCCCACCATGGCGCCTCCGCACTCCGCTTGGCTGCCCTTCACAACCTTCGGCTTGACACTGAAGGTCTTGAGCCACAAGCCGAAGTCGGGATGGATGCAGAGGAAGGCCTCGCACACGATGATAAACGCCGAGATGTTGAGGATGAAATTCGGGGCTAGATCATGGAAATCTAGGCCGTAGTAGAACATGAGCCCCCGGACAAGGGGATGAAGTGGGAAGCCCAGTCCTGGAGGAAATGGGGAAGAAATACTACCCTCTCATGGGGCCTGGGGGTGGGGATGAGCTCTCCCTCGTCGGGGAGCCGGTGCGCGATGTCGCTGGACAAATATCCGGCATCGCGTAGCTTCTGGATCTGCCCCTCCGTGACGTAGGAGGCCATCCACTTGCCTCCCGCTCCGGACATAGTTGGAGAAGGTTGAGGTGAGAAGTGCGGACTTGGGCGCTGGAGCTCGAGTTCGCGGAGATGGATAAGCCAAGGAGGAAGAAGGCGCAGGTAAAAGGGTTGGATCTTTATCCCCTTATATGGGCGGACAAAAACATGTGTCCCCACCGGCCTGGTAAAACTCGCTTATCTCCCAAGCGTCACAATCAATGGCACGGTTGGGTTACCCATGTCCGTATTGATGGGAATCCCGGAATAAGGGGAACACGATCTCTGCTTCGACAAGACGTGCCAAGGAAACCGCTTCGCTAAACGCGTGGAGGTGGAACAATAAAAACAATTTGAGTAAAGGCTTGGTAGTGGTATGACGTCACGCCACAAAATACGTCAGCAGATTGAACTTGTGTAATGTTATTCTCTCTACGGTGGTACGTGGAATTTATTTTGCAGAGCCGGACACTATCCTAGTGTTCACAATCTTCTATAAATTATTCGGAGGAAGAACCCGCCTTGCAATGCCGAAGACAACATGCGCGCCGGACTCGTCGTCATTGAAGCCTGGTTCAGGGGCTACTGAGGGAGTTCCGGACTAGGGGGTGTCTGGATAGCCGAACTATCATCATCGGTCGGACTCCAAGACTATGAAGATACAAGATTGAAGACTTCGTCCCGTGTCCGGATGGGACTTTCCTTGGCGTGGAAGGCAAGCTTAGCGATACGGATATGTAGATTTCCTACCATTGTAACCGACTTTGTGTAACCCTAGCCCTCTCCAGTGTCTATATAAACCGGATGGCTTTAGTCCATAGGACGAACAACAATCATACCATAGGCTAGCTTCTAGGGTTTAGCCTCCTTGATCTCGTGGTAGATCCACTCTTGTAACACACATCATCAATATTAATCAAGTAGGACGTAGGGTTTTACCTCCATCAAGAGGGCCCAAACCTGGGTAAAACATCGTGTCCCTTGTCTCCTGTTACCATCCGCCTAGACGCACAATTCGGGACCCCCTACCCGAGATCTGCCGGTTTTGACACCGATAGAGTCCGTCTAGTCGATCGATTGGGGGTTGTCCTCAGTCCCCAAAGCACCGATGGAAGTTCCTCAACCCAAGCCCCTGACGCGTGCTTGAGGTCACGCATTAACCGAGGCTTCAGTCCTTTGAGAATCAATCCATTCGCTCATTCCGCCTGTCCATTCGACTGGGGATGGGCGACTGAAGTGTAATCGACCCTCGTGCCTTGGGAGGCGCAGAAAGCTTTGAACTCTTCCGAATCGAAGTTCGAGCCATTATCTGTGATGATGCTGTGTTGGACGCCATATCTCAATATAAGCTCTCTGATGAAACTCACGGCTGTGCTTGCTTCAAGGCTGTCACCACCCTAGCTAAGCCCTTGCCTGACTCTGCATAAGCATTCATGCATCATGTCTAAATTTCTTTAAATTTGAATTGGGGAATTGGAGAGCCTCAGAAATCATTTAAAAAAATGATGATCAACATTAAAAAATTGCTTCAAATGTTTCCAAGGAAATGTTCCTTTTCAGCTTTGAAAAAAATATTGGCAAGAATAAAATGCAAACCAATATTTTTGGAGTGACTGAAACATTTATTTTGGGCCTTTGAATTAATTCAATAACTATTTGCATTGGATATATATTTGATATATAAATAATATATGTCCAATAATACTGGAACATTTTATGTGGTTTGGTATATTTTAGTTCTAGCCACATAACTATTTTCAGGATTTTATAAAATGGTTTATTATTTTACTAAACTAAAACAACACAGAACAAAATACAAAAAAGAGAAATAGGAAAAGCAGAGAGGAGAGAAACCCTACCTGGCGCTCACCTCTCAGCCCACCTGGCCCAATTCCAGCAGCCCAGCCCACCGAACCGCCACCGTCTCCCACCTCGCGCCAGAAGGACGCGAGGCGTGTGGCCACCGCACGCCGGCACGCGCCGAGCCAGCTCCTGCTTGCCGCCGAGGGTCTGGATGCCTCTCCCGAGCGCCACGCAACCCTCTAGCCCTCCTACTCTCCCCGTGCCCCTCTCCCCTCTCTCCCCGGAACGCTCTCCCCCTCCTCAGTTCTCCTCACCGGATGCGCCCGCCGCCGCCGACGAGAACCACCGTGGCCACCGGCCACCCCACGCCTCGCCTAAGCACCAAGAAGCTCCGCCTCGTCCCCCTCTTCCTCCTCACCAAGACGGAAGGCGCCGGAAGCCCTGGATGCCGCCAGCTTCGCCGTTCCCCTCCTCGGCCACCGCGGATCGCCGCCGTCAAATCCGTCCCCGTCCGGCCTCCCTCAAGCTCGCCGTCCACCTCTACAGGGTCTACATGAGCTCTTCGTCCGTTTCCCCCTCTCTGTTTCGTCGTTCGCGCGCCGTAGCTAGGTTATCTACCAAGGCCGAAACCCCACCGCCGCCGGCCATGTCGCCGCCGTCGCTCTAGCTAGCGCAGCTCGCGTCCGACCTCAGGCCCATGCTCAGGAGCTCCCCAGAAGGCCAAGTCCACCACCCGTTTCCCCTCCCGTGCACCCTAGTGCCGAAACCGCTGAGACCCGAACTCCGGCAGCCGCCGCGGGTTCCACTCCGGCGAACTCCGGCCACCCCCGCACCTCCCGTTGGTCCCCCTAGATGCGCACAGGCACGGGCTATCCTCTGGTGCCCCTGGCGCGTCGATTTGTCGACTCTGGCGAGTTCCGAGCGAACTCCGCCGCGGTTCGAGGTCACCGCCGGCGAGACTCCGGCGAGATGACGTGGCCCGTCATTAGCAGCTAACAGCCCCACTAACCAACCTCCTAGCTCACTGACACCTGGGCCCCACGCCCTAACTAACCCAGGTTTTATCTGTGTTTAGATTAAACTAACCCCCACGGGCCCACAGGTCAGTTTGACCTGGCCACGTCACATGTTGACCGACCCCACATGTCAGTATTGACTTGCTGACGTGTCTGTTGACCCGGCCCCACCTGTCATTGACACTAACCAGCCCCAGTCACTGACCAGTGGACCCCACTGGTCAGGTTTGACCCGGACCAGCCCCTGTTGACCTGCTGACGTCATGATGATGTCAGGCTGACGCAGTAATGTTTTCTGGATTTATTTTTATTCAGAAAATTCTAGAAAATTGTATAAACTTCTAAAATTCATAGAAAATCAACCGTAACTCCAAATGAGATAATTTATATATGAAAAATGATCAAAAAAATCCAGTCTATCCATCTGTACTATTTTCATGCATGTTAGAACAACTTATATCTGCTGTTTAGCACAAATCATATAAATGACATTTGAATTTCACATATGGAGTTTGGTTTTGAACTTAGGGTTCAAACCAACTTCATTTAATTTTGTTGCTAGCTGCATTAGCTAAAACCACAGCATATTGCCATGTCACACTCATGCATCATATTGTTGCATTGCATTGATTGTGTTCTTTCTCTGTTGCCGGAGTTCGTCCCCTCTCGATAGACGTGCTTCGACGATGAGTTCGATGACACCGATGAAGAGCTATACTATCTTCAGAAGTGCCAGGCAAGCAAAACCCCCTTGTTCATTCCGATACAATCCTACTCTCTCGCTCCTGCTCTCTTTTAATGCATTAGGACAACACCGATTCATCTGTTACTTGCTGCAGTAGCTGAACCCCTTTATCCTTTGCATGGCCTGTCATTGCCACAGTAAATAGATGAAACCCACTAGCATGAGTAGGAGTTGTTTGAGCCCTATTGTGCCTACTCATTCATGCTTGTTTGTCATGCCTGCTACTGCTTAGAGTTGAGTCAGGTCTGATTCATCGGGGATGAATCAGAGGTGTGTGAACACGTCCTACTGTGTGTGAGCTAAGTGTGTGAACACGATTTGGTAAAGGTAGCGGTGAGAGGCCATGTAGGAGTACATGGTGGGTTGTCCCATTGCAGCCGTCCTCAGGAACTGAGTTCTGTGTTTGTGATCCATGATTCAGCTACTACCACGCATTGGGCCCGAAACCAATGGACCCTCTCGGCTTCTTAATCACCCTTGTCCTCTGTCCAGGAGTTGCAAGTAGTTTCTGGTGTTTGTAGTATGCTGGAGGCCGTGGGTAGCGCTGACCGGATGGGTGGGCTGTGATGCGGTAGGCACGTGGCCGGGTATACCGGGCGCCTGTTTGGTGTCACGGAACCCTGCACACATCGTTTGGGGCTGTGAGCGAAACTCCGGCCGGATCTCCTCATGGATGGAACCCGAATAGGCGATAAACATGGACTAGAGACTCGAGTGTTTAGGTAGGCCATGGCCGACACCCACGTTGGGCTTCCGCTTGAAGGTTGTCGAGTACATGTCGTGTAAACGGCGGTAAGTGGTGAGAGCGTGTGTGAAGAAGTACACCCCTGCAGGGTTAACATCATCTATTCGAATAACCGTGTCTGCGGAAGAGGACTTCTGGGTTGCTATATCAGTTCATAGACAAGTGAAAGTGGATACTCTAAAATACGCAAGATAAGCATGAGTGCTATGGATGGCGTTCTCGTAGGGAGACGAGAGCGGATCCATAGTGGTGTATTGATATGGTGAATATGTGGACTCGTGTGCGCCACCTCAAAAGAGTTACATTGCAGTCGTAGTTTAGGATAGCCACCGAGTCAAAGCTGGCTTGCTGCAGTTAAACCCCACCATCCCCTTTGTTGATAATGATGCATATGTAGTTAGTTCTGATGTAAGTCTTGCTGGGTACATTTGAACTCACGTTTGCCTATTTTATGTTTTTGCAGAGAGACTTCGGTCTCGCTAGTAGTACCGCGTGGACTTCGACGTTTAGCTTGTTACCTCAGCTACGTTCTTGTGCCCTCGGCAGGATCTGGTAGATAGTCAGGCCTCTCAGCCTTTTTCATTTGTAGATGTTTGTACTCAGACATGTTGAGCTTCCGCTTGTGCTTTGATTTGTATGCTCTGAATGTTGGGTCATGAGACTCATGTTTGTAATATCTCGCTCCTCGGAGCCTAATGAATAAATACTTGAGTCGTAGAGTCATGTTGTGATGCCATGTTGTGTTTGCACATATCGAGCATATTGTGTGTATGTTATTGAAATGCTTGGTATGTGTGGGATCTGACTATCTAGTTGTTTATCTTTAGTAGCCTCTCTTACCGGGAAATGTCTCCTAGTGTTTCCACCGAGCCATGGTAGCTTGCTACTGCTCCGGATCACTTAGGCTGGCCGGCATGTGTCCTTCTTCGTTCCTATGTCTGTCCCTTCGGGGAAATGTCACGCGATGAATACTGGAGTCCTGTTAGCCCGCTACAGCCCGGTTCACCGGAGTCCTGCTAGCCCAGTGCTACAGCCTGGATTCACTCGCTGATGACCGACACGTTCAATGCTGGGTCATGGATGCCTGTCCCTGTAAGTTTGTGCCACTTTGGGTTTACGACTAGCCATGTCAGCCTGGGCTCCTTATCATATGGATGCTAGCGACACTATCATATATGTGTGCCAAAAGGCGCAAACGGTCTCGGGCAAAGGTAAGGCGACACCCGTGGGAATACCGTGCGTGAGGCCGCAAAGTGATATGAGGTGTTACATGCTAGATCGACGTGGCATTGAGTCGGGGTCCTGACAAAGGCTCTTGATGGGCTTGGCTTCGATCCATTTGGTGAACTTGTCGACTGCTACCAGCACATGAGTAAATCCACTTCTGCCTATCCTCAGAGGTTCGACGATGTCCAGTCCCCAAACGGCGAAATGCCAGATGAGTGGAATAGTCTTCAGGGCTGATGTAGGTTTGTGGGACATGTTGGAATAAAACTGACAGCCTTCACACTTGTCCACTATTTCCTTTGCCATCTCGTTGGCGTGTGGCCAGTAAAACCCAGCTCAGTATGCTTTGGCTATGATGGTCCGAGAGGACGCATGGTGACCACAGGTCCCCGAGTGAATATCGTTGAGGATCATTTGGCCTTCTTCTGGCGTGATGCACTTCTGGCAGGCTCCAGTTACACTTTCCCTGAACAACTTCCCCCTTATCACAGTGAAGGCCTTAGACTGTCGAACAATCTGTCAAGCCTCTTCTTCATCCTCTGGGAGTTCCTTCCTAAGGATGTATGCAATGTATGGCATCGTCCAGCCGGGCATAATGACCAAAACCTCCATGATTAAGTCGACCACGGCTTGGACTTCGACTTCAGTCGGATCCGTGGCACTCTTGGGTTGTGGTGACTCTTCGGTGAAAGGGTCTTCCTGAACCGAAGGTGAATGGATATGTTCTAGAAACACATTTCAGGGAAAAGCCTCTCTCTTGGAACCTATCTTGGCTAGCTCATCTGCAGCTTGATTTTTCAGTTAGGGCACATGGTGGAGCTCCAAATCTTCAAACCTCTTCTCTAGCTTTCTCACTGCATTGCAATAACCTGTCATGGCTGGACTCCTGACATCCCATTCCTTCATCACTTCATTAACCACCAAATCTGAGTCACCGTAGACCATAAGACGACGGACGCCGAGTGAAATGGCCATACGCAACCCATATAGAAGTGCTTCATATTCGGCTTCGTTATTGGAGGAATCAAAATGAATCTGGAGAACATAATTAAGCCTGTCTCCGCGGGGGGATACCAAAACCACCCCAGCGCCTGAACCATTCAGCATCTTGGAGCCATCAAAAAACATAGTCCAATGCTCCGAGTGAACTTGAGTCGGCAGTTGCTGCTCAATCCACTCGGCTCGAAAATCTGCAATTGCTTGGAACTTGATGGCCTTCTTTTCCTCGAACATGATATCCAAAGGGAGGAGTTCAATCGCCCATTTGGCCACTCGACCAGTTGCATCTCTGTTGTTCAGAATTTTGGATAGTGGCGCATCGCTGACGACTGTGATGGAGTGGTTAGAGAAGTAATGCACAACCTTCTTCATGGTCATGTATATTCCATAGACAAGCTTCTGATAATGCGGGTATCGCTGCTTGGACGGAGTCAAAACTTCAGAGAGATAATAGACTAGGCGTTGAACCTTGTAGGCTTTTCCTTCTTCCTCCCGTTCGACTGTGAGTACTGTACTGACAACTTGTCTAGTGGCTGCAATGTAGAGCAGTAAAGGCTCTTTGCTGATTGGCGCAGCGAGCATCGGCTGGGTGGAAAGCAGGGTTTTGAGCTCTGCAAATGCTGCTTCAGCTTCATCAGTCCACTCGAACTTATCAGACTTCTTCATCAATCGGTAAAGAGGCAAGGCCTTTTCACCAAGATGAGCAATGAATCGACTCAGGGTGGCCAAACAACCAGTCAGCTTCTGAACGTCATGCACTCGCACGGGGCGTTTCATTCGGAGGATGGCATCAACTTTCTCTGGATTAGCATTGATCCCTCGTTCGGAAACGAGAAAACCGAGTAACTTTCCCCATGGAACTCCGAACGTGCATTTTGACGGATTAAGCTTGATATCGTACCTTCTCAGGTTGGCAAAGGTTTCTGCAAGGTCATTCAATAGGTCGGAACCTTTGCGAGACTTGACTACGATGTCATCCATGTACGCTTCCACGTTTTGACTGATTTGAGTGAGCAAGCACTTCTAAATCATTCTCATGAATGTGGCTCCGGCATTTTTCAAACCAAAAGGCATGGTGACATAGCAAAAGCACCCGAATGGGGTGATGAAGGCTGTTTTTATTTCATCGGGACCATACAGTCGGATCTGGTGGTATCCGGAATATGCATCTAAGAAAGACAAGCGCTCACATCTCGCAGTCGAGTCAACAATCTGATCTATGCGAGGGAGAGGGAAGTGATCTTTCGGGCAGGCCCGATTGATATGCTTGAAATCAATGCACATACGAAGTGAATTATCCTTCTTAGGAACCATGACTACATTGGCTAACCACTCGGAGTGGTAGATTGCACGGATGAACTCTGCTGCCAATAGTCGAGCCACTTCTTCGCCAATTGCTTTCCTCTTCTGCACGGCAGACCGCCGGAGGTGTTCTTTGACGGGTTTTATTTTGGGGTTGACACGCAAACGGTGCTCAGGCAGTCCCCTGGGAACACCAGGCATGTCAGAAGGTTTCCATGCAAAGATGTCCCAGTTCTCACGGAGGAACTGGACGAGCGCTTCTTCCTATTTGCTGTCGAGTGTTGTTGATATGTGAGTCGGTCCAGCATTGGGATCCGTCGGGTGAACGTGAACTGGCTTCATCTCACCAGTCGATTGGAATGCAGAATTTGTAGCGGGTTTCTTGGCTCTGAGCAAATCACTCGGATCCACATTCTTCTGATATTCTTGTAATTCGACTGCTGCCATTTGTTCATCAGCGATCTTGGAGCCTTTCTGGAAACACTCCTCAGCCTTCTGATGATTGCCTGTAACTGTGATCACGCCTTTGGGGCCAGGCATCTTCAATTTGAGGTACACATAGCATGGTCAAGCCATAAAGTGCGCATAGGCTGGCCTACCCAAAATGGCATGATAGGCACTTTGGAAATCCACGACTTCAAATGTCAACTTCTCCTTACGGTAATGCTTTGAATCACCGAAAACCAAGTCGAGGGAGATCTGGCCGAGTGATTCAGCCTTCTTCCCAGGAATAACACCATGGAAACTCATATTACTCTCGCTAAGCTTGGACATCGGAATGCCCATCACTTTCAAGGTCTTAGCGTAGAGGATGTTCAGACCACTGCCACCGTCCATTAGTACTTTGGTCAGTCGAGTGCCTCCAACCACGGGGTCGACTACCAGAGCTTGCCTCCCAGGGGTGGCCACGCGAGCAGGGTGATCAGACTGGTCGAACGTAATGGCTGTTTGAGACCATCTAAGGTAGGTGGTCATCACCGCCGGAGCGACCATGTTCACCTCCCTGTTAATGACCTTCAATCGACTCTTGCTTTCAACGTCGGCAAATATCATCAGAGTGGAATTGACTTTGGGATAACCATCATCTTCCTCATCATCTTCACCTTGATCTGGCTCTTTCTCTTTCTCATTGGGTTGTTTCTCTCAGAACTGCTAGATAAGGAGTCGACAATGCCGGGTCGTATGCTTCGGGTAAATCAGATTACCTTCTTCATCTTTCTTCATGTGGATGTGGCATGGCAAATCCAGCACATCATTTCCTTCCTTATCCTTCACCTTCTTAGGGGGCCAGGGCCCCTTAGGTTTTCCCTTAAACTTTCCCTGATTCACTGCCGCAATCTCTCCGGGAGCCGCTGGCTCGGCCTTGCGTTTCTGCTTCCGACTGGAATAACCCGCACCGGCCTCTTGGCCGACTGGTTTGCTCTTCCCGCTACGGAGCTGATCCTCTTCTTCTCTGTTAGCATATCGGGTGGCTATCTCCATCATTCGGGCCAGAGTCATATCCCCAGTCCGACCGAATTTCAAGACCAACTCCCTGTATTTGACACCTTCCTTGAAGGCGCACACAGCTTGATGCTCTGAAACATTCTCGACGGTGTGATGCAAAGTGGACCATCTCTAGATGAATTCCCTCAAAGTCTCATTCGGCTTCTGCATGCAGTGTTGTAGCTCGGGCAATCCTCCGGGTCGCTTGCACGTGCCCTCGAAAGTTCTCACGAACACTCGAGACAACTCTTCCCAACTGTAAATACTGTCCGGAGCCAACTGAGTCAGCCATGCTCTGGCCGACCCTTCCAACATGAGTGGGAGATGCTTCATAGCAATCTCGTCGTTACCGCCTCTGATCTGCACAGCCACTCGGTAATCTTCAAGCCAAGTTTCAGGCTTAGACTCACCGGTGAACTTACTGACTCCAGTTGCCAGCCTGAAGTTAGGAGGTATCACTGCTGCCCTGATGGCCCTGCTGAAACACTCGGGCCCAGAAACATGCACTCGGCTGCCACTTGGACGATCTCTGCCAGGGTCTTCTCTGTGTGCTCTGTTCCGGTCGACCAGGCCTTGAACGAGGATAGACCTCGCGTCAAAGCCCGGTTCTCTTGGGTCGACTGAATTCCTGCGCTCACCACTATGATGGCGCCTATCATCATTCCGCCAAGGCACATATGATGCGCTCCTCGGAGGAGGCGTGGGTCCTCGACGATGATTGTCATGGTCGAGTGGAAGATCATACCGCCCACGGCCTTCACGCCGTGGAGGCGATCTCAGGCTGTGGGCTGACTGAACCGTGTCCGCTGCAATGGATCTGCTATGAATCCTATTCCGCGACTGAGATACTGCTGTATTCTGCTCTCCTGCTGCCCTGAGAAAGGCTCGGATCTACATCAGCCCTCTGACAGCTTCCGACTGGGAAGGTTGGATCGACTCTGCTATCTGGGCTGCAGCTGTGAGATTCTGAATCAGAGTGCGATATACCTTAGGTGGGGTCGGAAAAAGCTGTCGTCGACTGGATTCATGGATCCGCTCCTGGGCGCGCTCGTCAAGAGCACGCTGAAGGTTGTCCAGTCGACTGCGCTCAGCCAAGTTGGCTAGGCGCACCTCTTCCAAGGCCGGAGCTTCGGGGGTTTCCCCAACGATGGGCGTATGGAGTGCATCCATGTTGCGGCGTCGAAGGTCCTCCCTCTGCTGCGAAGAGAGGGGCTCGGGTCGGTACTCCTCATGGACGTGTGACGGATTACCGCCTCGGTCTCCGTCGCCCTCGCGATGGAACCCAGGAAGGCTGTGAGGGCCATCGACCATCAGGACTTCAGCCGCAGGATCGCTGCTATCACACTCGGATTTAGTCTTCACGGAGCCAGTCGACAGATCGAACAGGTCGTGGAGGGTTTCGTCGGGCTCGATTGCCGCGACTTGATGGGTGGTCGAGCATAGAGCCACCACATGTTTCACCCAGCGCTGAAGCCGCGATCGACCGGATCGCTTACGATGGCGAACAGCGGGGAGAGAAGACATCGTCGGAGCTGACTGATACTGAGTCGACGGCTGCCGGAGAAGGACGCCGCGAACGCACGCACGAAAGTGCATCGCCCCTCGAACGGGGAGCACTTCAACGTCGAGCGGAGCTTCCTGAAGCCATGTCGAATCGTCGACGACGAAAACGAGCGCGCTGAGACGGATCTCGCGACCCTGAACCATCTTGCCGCGGAAAGCATGATGATGGTCGGAAAAACTTGCAACTTCACCGATAAGTCCCTAAGACACCTGCCCCATGGTGGGCGCCAACAGTCGTGGTTCTAAGTCTGACAGTAGAAAGGGGGGTAGGTATGGAGAGGCAAGATCTTAGCTATGGTGAAGATGTACACACGATGTTTACGAGTTCAGGCCCTTCTGGGAGGAAGTAATAGCCCTACGTCTCGGTGCCCGGAGGCGGTCGATTGGATTATATGTGTTGGATTACCGAGGGTGCGAACCCCTGTGCCAGAGGAGGGGGGCGGCTTATATAGAGTGCGCCAGGACCCCTGCCCGCCTCCATTACAAGGGAACTAATGTACATAAAGTAGGGGCATTACTGGTAACGCCAGCATTAAGTACTCTTAATGCTCATGAAGACTAAGGAGTAAATATCTGGCCGTTGTGTGTTCTCCTGACTACTGGTCTTTGATATGGTCGAGTGATCTTCCTTGTAGTCGAGTGACGATAGGTAACGACTATCGAGTGATGTGACCGTCGAGTGGATTGCACTCGACGTATTAGACTGGTGCTCTTCTGTTGACTCTTGGTCTTTTCATCTTCCAGGGTAGTGACCTTGGGTAGGACGTATGGGTCGAGCCTATGACCCTACCTCAGGTTTGTATCCTCGTCACCCTATGTATCGTCCTTTGTTGGATTTGGATCTTGTATCATTTTGTGTCTCGATGATCTAGCTCATGTGTGACTATATTCTTGTTGGTTGAGTGTTTTCTCGTGTTTTCCCCTCATTTCCCCTCTCGTATTCTTCGTGTTCTAGGTAGGATTCCCTCCAAATGTGAAAGATCGGCCTCTAGGGTTCTACCCTACGTCATCTTGGTATCATGAGCCACATTGATCACGTTTTTGGAGCCCCTACCCTTTGTTTTCTAGCTTGATTTCGTCGTAAATCCGAAAATCCCCACCAAAAAAAACCCCATTTTTTTGTGATTTGTTGGTTTTGATGATGTTTTGTTTATTTTGATCCGTGGATTCGTTGTGTAACCAGTGGATCTTGCTTTTCCCCACCTTCTCACCCTTGAAATCCATCCAAAATCCATGAAATCTTCAAATTTATCCCCGTTTTAGAGTTCATCCCAAGGAAATCCTGAAGGAAATATGCCCTAGAGGCAATAATAAAGTTATTATTTATTTCCTCGTATCATGATAAATGTTTATTATTCATGCTAGAATTGCATTAACCGGAAACATGATACATGTGTGAATACATAGACAAACATAAAGTCACTAGTATGCCTCTACTTGACTAGCTCATTAATCAAAGATGGTTATGTTTCCTAACCATAGACATGTGTTGTCATTTGATTAATGGGATCACATCATTAGGATAATGATGTGATTGACATGACCCATTCCGTTAGCCTAGCACTTGATCGTTTAGTATATTGTTATTGCTTTCTTCATGACTTATACAAAGTTCCTGCAACTATGAGATTGTGCAACTCCCGTTTACCGGAAGAACACTTTGTGTGCTACCAAACGTCACAACGTAACTGGGTGATTATAAAGGTGCTCTACAGGTGTTTCCGAAGGTACATGTTGGGTTGGCATAATTCGAGATTAGGTTTTGTCACTCCGATTGTCGGAGAGGTATCTCTGGGCCCTCTCGGTAATACTCATCACCTAAGCCTTGCAAGCATTGTAACTAATGAGTTAGTTATAATATGATGTGTTACAGAACGAGTAAAGAGACTTGCCGGTAACGAGATTGAACTAGGTATTGGATACCGATGATCAAATCTCGGGCAAGTAACATGCCGATGACAAAGGGAACAACGTATGTTGTTATACGGTTTGACCGATAAAAGATCTTCGTAGAATATGTAGGAACCAATATGGGCATCCAGGTCCCTCTATTGGTTATTGACCAAGAATGGTTCTAAGTCATGTCTACATAGTTCTCGAACCCGTAGGGTCCGCACGCTTAACGTTATGATGACAGTTTTATTATGAGTTTATAAGTTTTGATGTACCGAAGTTTTTTCGGAGTCCCGGATGTGATCACGGACATGACGAGGAGTCTCAAAATGGTCGAGACATAAAGATTGATATATTGGACGACTATATTCGGACACCAGAAGTGTTCCGGGTGATTTCGGAGTAAACCGGAGTGCCGGGGGGGTTACCGGAACCCCCCGGGAGAGTATTGGGCCTTATGGGCCTTAGGGGAAAGGAGAGAGGGACGGCCAGCATGGGCCGCGCGCCCCCTCCCCCCTCTGGTCCGAATTGGACTAGGAGGGGGGGGGGCGCCCCCCCTTTCCTTCCCCCTCTCCCCTTCCTTCCCCCTCCTAGTAGGAGTAGGAAAGGAGGAGTCCTACTCCTACTAAGAGGAGGATTCCTCCTCCCTTGGCGCGCCCAAGGGGCCGGCCGGCCTCCCCCCTTGCTCCTTTATATACGGGGGCAGGGGGGCACCCCATAGACACACAAGTTGATCTACGGATCATTCCTTAGCCGTGTGCGGTGCCCCCCTCCACCATATTCCACCTCGGTCATATCGTCGCGGAGTATAGGCGAAGCCCTGCGCCGGTAGAACATCATCATCGTCACCACGCCGTCGTGCTGACGAAACTCATCCCCGAAGCTTTGCTGGATTGGAGCCCGGGGATCGTCATCGAGCTGAACGTGTGCTGAACTCGGAGGTGCCGTACGTTCGGTACTTGGATCGGTCGGATCGTAAAGACGTACGACTACATCAACCGCGTTGTCATAATGCTTCCGCTTACGGTCTACGAGGGTACGTGGACAACACTCTCCCCTCTCGTTGCTATGCCATCACCATGATCTTGCGTGTGCGTAGGAAATTTTTTGAAATTACTACGTTCCCCAACAGTGGCATCCGAGCCCAGGTTTTATGCGTTGATGTTATATGCACGAGTAGAACACAAGTGAGTTGTGGACGATACAAGTCATACTGCTTACCAGCATGTCATACTTTGGTTCGGCGGTATTATGAGATGAAGCGGCCCAGACCGACATTACGCATACGCTTATGCGAGACTGGTTTCACCGTTGCGAGCACTCGTGCTTAAAGGTGGCTGGCGGGTGTCTGTCTCTCTCACTTTAGCTGAATCGAGTGTGGCTACGCCCGGTCCTTGCGAAGGTTAAAACAGCACCAACTTGACAAACTATCGTTGTGGTTTTTGATGCGTAGGTAAGAACGGTTCTTGCTAAGCCCGTAGCAGCCACGTAAAATTTGCAACAACAAAGTAGAGGACGTCTAACTTGTTTTTGCAGGGCATGTTGTGATGTGATATGGTCAAGACGTGATGCTATATTTTATTGTATGAGATGATCATGTTTTGTAACCGAAGTTATCGGCAACTGGCAGGAGCCATATGGTTGTCGCTTTATTGTATGAAATGCAAACGCCCTGTAATTGCTTTACTTTATCACTAAGCAGTAGCGATAGTCGTAGAAGCAATAGATGGCGTAACGACAACGATGCTACAATGGAGATCAAGGTGTCGCGCCGGTGACGATGGTGATCACGACGGTGCTTCGGAGATGGAGATCACAAGCACAAGATGATGATGGCCATATCATATCACTTATATTGATTGCATGTGATGTTTATCCTTTATGCATCTTATCTTGCTTTGATTGACGGTAGCATTTTAAGATGATCTCTCACTAAATTATCAAGAAGTGTTCTCCCTGAGTATGCACCGTTGCCAAAGTTCGTCGTGCCCAGACACCACGTGATGATCGGGTGTGATAAGCTCTACGTCCATCTACAACGGGTGCAAGACAGTTTTGCACACGCGGAATACTCAGGTGAAACTTGACGAGCCTAGCATATGCAGATATGGCCTCGGAACACGGAGACCGAAAGGTCGAGCGTGAATCATATAGTAGATATGATCAACATAGTGATGTTCACCATTGAAAACTACTCCATCTCACGTGATGATCGGTTATGGTTTAGTTGATTTGGATCACGTGATCACTTAGATGACTAGAGAGATGTCTGTCTAAGTGGGAGTCCTTAAGTAATATGATTAATTGAACTTAAATTTATCATGAACTTAGTACCTGATAGTATTTCGCTTGTCTATGTTTGTTTGTAGATAGATGGCTCGTGTTGTTGTTCCGTTGAATTTTAATGCGTTCCTTGAGAAAGCAAAGTTGAAAGATGATGGTAGCAATTACACAGACTGGGTCCGTATCCTGAGCATTATCCTCATTGCTGCACAGAAAAGTTACGTCCTGGAAGCACCGCTGGGTGCCAGGCCTGCTGCTGATGCAACTGACGACATTAAGAATGTCTGGCAGAGCAAAGCTGATGACTACTCTATAGTTTAGTGTGCCATGCTTTACGGCTTAGAACCGGGTCTTCAACGACGTTTTGAACGTCATGGAGCATATGAGATGTTCCAGGAGTTGAAGTTAATATTTCAAGCAAATGCCCGGATTGAGAGATATGAAGTCTCCAATAAGTTCTACAGCTGCAAGATGGAGGAGAATAGCTCTGTCAGTGAGCATATACTCAAAATGTCTAGGTATAATAATCACTTGATTCAACTGGGAGTTAATCTTCCGGATGATAGCGTCATTGACAGAATTCTCCAATCACTGCCACCAAGATACAAGAGCTTTGTGATGAACTATAATATGCAAGGGATGAACAAGACTATTCCCGAGCTCTTCGCAATGCTAAAAGTTGCGGAGGTAGAAATCAAGAAGGAGCATCAAGTGTTGATGGTCAACAAGACCACTAGTTTCAAGAAAAAGGGCAAAGGGAAGAAGAAGGGGAACTTCAAGAAGAACAGCAAGCAAGTTGCTGCTCAAGAGAAGAAACCCAAGTCTGGACCTAAGCGTGAAACTGAGTGCTTCTACTGCAAGCAGACTGGTCACTAGAAGCGGAACTGCCCCAAGTATTTGGCGGATAAGAAGGATGGCAAAGTGAACAAAGGTATATGTGATATACATGTTATTGATGTGTACCTAACTAGAGCTCGTAGTAGCAACTGGGTATTTGATACTGGTTCTGTTGCTAATATTTGCAACTCGAAACAGGGACTACGGAATAAGCGAGCACTGGCCAAGGACGAGGTGACGATACGCGTGGGAAACGGTTCCAAAGTCGATGTGATCGCGGTCGGCATGCTACCTCTACATCTACCTTCGGGATTAGTTTTAGACCTGAATAATTGTTATTTGGTGCCAGCATTGAGCATGAACATTATATCTGGATCTTGTTTGATGCGAGACGGTTATTCATTTAAATCAGAGAATAATGGTTGTTCTATTTATATGAGTAATATCTTTTATGGTCATGCACCCTTGAAGAGTGGTCTATTTTTATTAAATCTCGATAGTAGTGATACACATATTCATAGTGTTGAAACCAAAAGATGCAGAGTTGATAATGATAGTGCAACTTATTTGTGGCACTGCCGTTTGGGTCATATCGGTGTAAAGCGCATGAAGAAACTCCATACTGATGGACTTTTGGAATCACTTGATTATGAATCACTTGGTACTTGCGAACCGTGCCTTATGGGCAGGATGACTAAAACGCCATTCTCCGGAACTATGGAGCGAGCAACTGATTTGTTGGAAATCATACATACTGATGTTTGTGGCCCAATGAATGTTGAGGCTCGCGGCGGGTACCGTTATTTTCTCACCTTCACAGATGATTTGAGCAGATATGGGTATATCTACTTGATGAAACACAAGTCTGAAACATTTGAAAAGTTCAAAGAATTTCAGAGTGAAGTGGAAAATCATCGTAACAAGAAAATAAAGTTTCTACTATCTGATCGTGGAGGAGAGTATTTGAGTTATGAGTTTGGCCTACACTTGAAACAATGTGGAATAGTTTCGCAACTCACGCCACCTGGAACACCACAACGAAATGGTGTGTCCGAACATCATAATCGTACTTTACTTGATATGGTGCGATCTATGATGTCTCTTACTGATTTACCGCTATCGTTTTGGGGTTATGCTTTAGAGACGGCCGCATTCACATTAAATAGGGCACCATCAAAATCCGTTGAGATGATGCCTTATGAACTGTGGTTTGGCAAGAAACCAAAGTTGTCGTTTCTTAAAGTTTGGGGCTGCTATCCTTATGTGAAGAAACTTCAGCCAGATAAGCTCGAACCTAAATCGGAGAAATGTGTCTTCATAGGATACCCAAAAGAGACTATTGGGTACACCTTCTATCACAGATCCGAAGGCAAGACATTCATTGCTAAGAATGGATCCTTTCTAGAGAAGGAGTTTCTCTCGAAAGAAGTGAGTGGGAGGAAAGTAGGACTTGATGAGATAACTGTATCTACTCCCTTATTGGAAAGTAGTTCATCATGAGAACCGGTTCCTGTGACAACTACACCAATTAGTGAGGAAGCTAATGATAATGATCATGAAACTTCAGATCAAGTTTCTACTGAACCTCGTAGGTCTACCAGAGTAAGATCCGCACCAGTGTGGTACGGTAATCCTATTCTGGAAGTCATGTTACTTGACCATGATGAACCTACGAACTATGAGGAAGCGATGATGAGCCCGGATTCCGCAAAATGGCTAGAAGCCATGAAATCTGAGATGGGATCCATGTATGAAAACAAAGTATGGACTTTGGTTGACTTGCCCGATGATCGGCAAGCCATTGAGAATAAATGGATCTTTAAGAAGAAGACTGACGCTGATGGTAATATAACTGTCTATAAAGCTTGACTTATTGCAAAAGGTTTTCGACAAGTTCAAGGGGTTGACTACGATGAGACTTTCTCACCCGTAGCGATGCTTAAGTCCGTCCGAATCATGTTAGCTATTGCTGCATTTCATGATTATGAAATTTGGCAAATGGATGTCAAGACTGCATTCTTGAATGGATTTCTAGAAGAAGAGTTGTATATGATGCAGCCGGAAGGTTTTGTTGATCCAAAAGGTGCTGACAAAGTGTGCAAGCTCCAGCGTTCCATTTATGGACTGGTGCAAGCATCTCAGAGTTGGAATAAACGCTTTGATAGTGTGATCAAAGCATATGGTTTTATACAGACTTTTGGAGAAGCCTGTATTTACAAGAAAGTGAGTGGGAGTTCTATAGCATTTCTAATTTTATATGTAGATGACATATTATTAATTGGAAATGATATAGAATTTCTGGATAGCATAAAAGAATACTTGAATAAAAGTTTTTCAATGAAAGACCTCGGTGAAGCTGCTTACATATTGGGCATCAAGATCTATAGAGATAGATCAAGACGCTTAATAGGACTTTCACAAAGCACATACCTTGACAAAATTTTGAAAAAGTTCAAAATGGATCAGGCAAAGAAAGGATTCTTGCCTGTGCTACAAGGTGTGAAGTTGAGTCAAACTCAATGCCCGACCACAGCAGAAGATAGAGAGAAAATGAGAAATGTTCCCTATGCTTCAGCCATAGGCTCTATCATGTATGCAATGCTGTGTACCAGACCTGACGTATGCTTAGCAATAAGCTTGGCAGGAAGGTACCAAAGTAATCCAGGAGTGGATCGCTGGACAGCGGTCAAGAACATCCTGAAATACCTGAAAAGGACTAAGGATATGTTTCTCGTATATGGAGGTGACAAAGATCTAGTCGTACACGGTTACGTCGATGCAAGCTTTGACACTGATCCAGACGATTCTAAATCGCAAACCGGATACGTGTTTTTATTAAACGGTGGAGCTGTAAGTTGGTGCAGTTCTAAACAAAAGCGTCGTAGCGGGATCTACATGTGAAGCGGAGTACATAGCTGCTTCGGAAGCAGCAAATGAAGGAGTCTGGATGAAGTAGTTCATTTCCGATCTAGGTGTCATACCTAGTGCATCGGGACCAATGAAGATCTTCTGTGACAATACTGGTGCAATTGCCTTGGCAGAGGAATCCAGATTTCACAAGAGGACCAAGCACATCAAGAGACGCTTCAATTCCATTCGGGACCAAGTCCAAGTGGGAGACATAGAGATTTGCAAGATACATACAGATCTGAATGTTGCAGACCCGTTGACTAAGCCTCTCTCATGAGCAAAACATGATCAGCACCAAGACTCCATGGGTGTTAGAATCATTACTATGTAATCTAGATTATTGACTCTAGTGCAAGTGGGAGACTGAAGGAAATATGCCCTAGAGGCAATAATAAAGTTATTATTTATTTCCTCATATCATGATAAATGTTTATTATTCATGCTAGAATTGTATTAACCGGAAACATGATACATGTGTGAATACATAGACAAACATAAAGTCACTAGTATGCCTCTACTTGACTATCTCATTAATCAAAGATGGTTATGTTTCCTAACCATAGACATGTGTTGTCATTTGATTAATGGGATCACATCATTAGGATAATGATGTGATTGACATGACCCATTCCGTTAGCCTAGCACTTGATCGTTTAGTATATTGCTATTGCTTTCTTCATGACTTATACAAAGTTCCTGCAACTATGAGATTGTGCAACTCCCATTTACCGGAAGAACACTTTGTGTGCTACCAAACGTCACAACGTAACTGGGTGATTATAAATGTGCTCTACAGGTGTTTCCGAAGGTACATGTTGGGTTGGCATAATTCGAGATTAGGTTTTGTCACTCCGATTGTCGGAGAAGTATCTCTGGGCCCTCTCGGTAATACTCATCACCTAAGCCTTGCAAGCATTGTAACTAATGAGTTAGTTATAAGATGATGTGTTACAGTACGAGTAAAGAGACTTGCCGGTAACGAGATTGAACTAGGTATTGGATACCGATGATCAAATCTCGGGCAAGTAACATGCCGATGACAAAGGGAACAACGTATGTTGTTATACGGTTTGACCGATAAAAGATCTTCGTAGAATATGTAGGAACCAATATGGGCATCCAGGTCCCTCTATTGGTTATTGACCGAGAATGGTTCTAAGTCATGTCTACATAGTTCTCGAACCCGTAGGGTCCGCACGCTTAACGTTACGATGACAGTTTTATTATGAGTTTATAAGTTTTGATGTACCGAAGTTTGTTCGGAGTCCCGGATGTGATCACGGACATGATGAGGAGTCTCGAAATGGCCGAGAAATAAAGATTGATATATTGGACGACTATATTCGGACACCAGAAGTGTTCCGGGTGATTTCGGAGTAAACCGGAGTGCCGGGGGGGTTACCGGAACCCCCCCGGGAGAGTATTGGGCCTTATGGGCCTTAGGGGAAAGGAGAGAGGGACGGCCAGCATGGGCCCCGCGCCCCCTCCCCCCTCTGGTCCGAATTGGACTAGGAGGGGGGGCGGCGCCCCCCCTTTCCTTCCCCCTCTCCCCTTCCTTCCCCCTCCTAGTAGGAGTAGGAAAGGAGGAGTCCTACTCCTACTAAGAGGAGGATTCCTCCTCCCTTGGCGCGCCCAAGGGGCCGGCCGGCCTCCCCCCTTGCTCCTTTATATACGGGGGCAGGGGGCACCCCATAGACGCACAAGTTGATCTACGGATCGTTCCTTAGCCATGTGCGATGCCCCCCTCCACCATATTCCACCTCGGTCATATCGTCGTGGAGTTTAGGCGAAGCCCTGCGCCGGTAGAACATCATCATCGTCACCACGCCGTCGTGCTGACGAAACTCATCCCCGAAGCTTTGCTAGATCGAAGCCCGGGGATCGTCATCGAGCTGAACGTGTGCTGAACTCGGAGGTGCCGTACGTTCGGTACTTGGATCGGTCGGATCGTGAAGACGTATGACTACATCAACTGCGTTGTGATAACGCTTCCGCTTACGGTCTATGAGGGTACGTGGAAAACACTCTCCCCTCTCGTTGCTATGCCATCACCATGATCTTGTGTGTGCGTAGGAAATTTTTTGAAATTACTATGTTCCCCAACAAATCCCATGCGCAGTTGACCTACCCAGATCATCCGGACCTCAACCCAGATCATCTGGATCCGCCCGGATCATCCGGCTCCTGGCCTGGATCATCCAGCTTCCTCTGCCGAAACTGCATTTTCTGCAATTTTTCTCCACCACCGCTTACGCCTCAGCATACCCACTTCGACCACCACCACCTAAACTACACCAACACCATGACATACCCCGCCGTGCCACCATTCGACTTTGCGTTCAAGAATTTGAGTTGTGGTTTCCGTGTCCTATTGTGTTTCGGATATATAGGTACGGCGCGACATCAACCTCACCACTGCTCATCTTCGTCGACTACTCATCATCTCTACGGACAGTAACCTCGATGACATCTTTGTCTACGCCTTGCCATTACATTGATAACCACCATAGCCTTACTTTTGCGTTGCTTACCCATCAATACTAGCCTTTGAGTATTGCTGGCAACGTGACTTTTGCACATTAGTGATCATACTCTCCGTAAGCATACATACCATATCATCGTGGTGCACATCTTCATATCATCTCTTGTGTCACAAAGTTGTCATCGTATACACAATTTCTATCTTGGTTCATGAAGTTTTTCATGAGAAAAGAGCTCAAAAGTGAAAGAGCCAAATAAGCTTTTAAGCAAAAAGAGAAAAATAAGCAGAGAGCTTATAAGCAAGAACCATAGCATCATACTACATTAATATTGTCATATCCGATCATCTTGGATCATACCACCGAAATACCATACAAATAGCATACTTGGGATAGAAGTCATTGAATTTTTGCTTCGTTGGTTGTGCACAAATTCCATATCCGCCTATTGTGCAATCGTGCTAGCGTCTCTCTAGTGTTGTGCAACAAGAGCATTTTCGTGGACTCCACATTTTGGCTCATTTTTGGTTTGCACAACCCCACTTATCTATTTGTGTGTGTGTTTCCGTGTACCGCTACTTGCTTGGTCTACTTGTTGCATTTGTGAATTTGTGAATCTTTTTCAACATCTTTGAGTCTAACTAACAATTGCATCCTATTTTGTGCCACCATCCTAACCGAGCTCCACCATAAGCTTTTACTTGTGTAGGTGTGAGAACCGACAAGAATTGGTACCAATTATGCTATTTCCTTGTCCACATTTGGGTGATCATTGATACATCTTCAATATCGGTCAAGGTACCTTTGGTATAAGTTCTTTTCTTTCTCCCACTCACATTTTTGCTTGGAATGATGGATAGGCCGAGTTCTTCTACCAACCCACTCTTCATCGAGCAAGATGGCGACATATGATCATACGTCACCAAGAGCCACCTCTTTGGTGCACAAAGAGCTTTGCATCAAGAGCAACAAGCAATGAGTGACCGCATCGATGATCTCGCCACCGACTTGAGACTCTCCGAGCAATGAACAAGAGACTACTTCGACAACAAGCTCGACGCTCACAAACAACAGAACGATGCAAGAATGGACGAGATCCCTGCTTGTTGGTGAACCAGCATTCTTCCCCTTCTTCAGACTCAAGATGGAGCCACTCAAGTTGACACACCGACGACACCTTCTCCGGCTCAAGTACACCAACATCGAACACTCTATGACGAGCCACACGTCAAGACCGTCATGCATCTCACTATCCTCTACACGGCAATCATTCGCAAGAGCAAGTCGACGAGCAAGCACATCGTCATCAACCAAACCAAGTTCTTCTTGCACAAGCTCAAGAACGATAACATCAACATCACCAAGAGGAAGAGCGAGAGCGACAACATCAAGATGAACAAGACACCGAGGCTCAACGTCTTCAACAACAACAACGTGAAGCACAAGCTCTTGAGGCGCAACGTGCCCTTCAAGAATCAAGTCGAGCCATTGCCAAACGTAACCACAATAGGAGCAATCAAGAGGAAGCACTTTGCAAAGAAATCCAAGAGCGGAACTACCAACCAAGAGTGCAACATCAAGTTCCTCAACCTCCTCCACAAGCTCGACAAGCTCCTCCATAACCTCAAGTTCAACTAGAGCAAGACGACTATGGACATCCTCCACACCAAGATCAACATGAGGTTGATAATCCTCCATGTCAAGGGCGTCATCATCACCCTCGACCCCAACACAATGAAGAGCAACGCTACGGCAAGCTAAAGTTCACCATGCCCAAGTTCAATGGAAGCAATGATCCCGAAGAGTACCTATCCTGGGCATTGAAGGTCGACAAAATCTTTCGTTTGCACAACTATGAGGAAGAGAAGAAGATCGCTATGGAATCACTTGAGTTCCAAGACTATGTGCTCATATGGTGGGAACAAGTCCTTGAGCGCCAAGAAGCAAGAGGTGAACCACCAATCACCACTTAGGCGACACGTTTTGTGCCAACCTACTACAACCGCGATCTCTTCAAGAAGATCCAACTAGTCAAGCAAGGAACAACGAGTGTTGAAGAATACTATAAGGAAATGGAGATAGCCATGATAAGAGCCAATGTCACAGAAGATGATGAGCAAACTATGGCACGTTTCTTGAATGGCCTCAATCATCCCATCAAGAACATTGCCGACTTCCAACCCTACTCCAACCTCATTGAGCTCGTGCATCTAGCTACCAAGCCGGAACGTCAAGTGCAAGATGATTTCAAGTACGCCAAGAACTCATCCAAGACCTACGGCTTCTCCAACAACCAAGCTTCAACTACTCCAACAACTTCTACCTCAACCAAGCCATCTACAAGCAACGGCGACAAGTAGAGTTACAAGAAAACTTCGACAACCTCAAGTTGTCCTCCTCCTACTACAAGCACCTTCAAGCTGCGTGCTTCATCATCTACTCCAACCGATGAGACCATCAAGACAAGCTCCTTCAAGTGTTTCACTTGGGGCGGCCGAGGCCACAAATCCTTTGAGTGTTCCAACAAGCGCACCATGATCCTCAACAACGACGGAACCTATGACTCCATGAGTGAAGAGGAAATGGAAACCCTTGAGCAAGTGGCCATGCACCGGCGCGTGAACGAAGGTGAAGATGATCAAGTCTTTTGTGATGAGGATTCGAGCCCCGCTCTCATTGTCTCCAAAGTCTTGACTCTTCAACATCAACAAGACGAAGACCAAAGATGCCACATCTTCCACACAAAGGCCGACATCAACGGAAGGTCCGTCAAGTTCATCATCAATGGAGGTAGTTGTCACAACTTGGCAAGTGAAGAACTATGCTCCAAGCTCCAATTGGCCAAGATGAAGCACCCGCACCCATACAAGGTCCAATGGCTAAGTGATTCCGACACTATACAAGTTGAGCATACGGTCAAAGCCTCCTTCAGAATTGGAGCATATGAAGACTCTTTGGAGTGTAATGTTGTCCCGATGTCCGTTTGCCACCTTCTTCTTGGTCGACCATGGCAATTTGACCGCGGCGTCGTCATCCACAATGGGTGTACCAATCACTATAGCTTCAAGATGAAAGGGAAGGAGTATGTGCCATGACCTATGTCTCCAAGTCAAGTGATCACCGACAAGCAAGCCACCCATCATGGAGAAAAGAGAGAGAGAGTGATCCACCCAAAAGAGAGTGAGCGCCATAAGCCAAAATCGAGTGCCTCCATGATGAGCGATAAGAAAAACTTAGTCCTATTTGCCACCAAAAGTGAGATGAGAGAAGTGTGTGAGAACCCATCAAGTGTTATGCACTTTTTCCTTGTGTGCAAAGACGAGGCACCAAAAACTAACACCTCTCACAATCTACCTTTAGTGTTGTCTTCTCTTTTGCAGGAATTTCAAGATGTTTTCCCCGATGAGCTACCTCCGGGTCTACCTCCACAACGAGGCATTGAGCACCGAATCGACCTCATCCCTGGCGCACCTCTACCTAACAAAGCTCCCTACCGCATCAACCCCGAGGAAACTAAGGAGATCCAATGGCAAGTGCAACAACTAATCGAAAATGGTCAAGTACGTGAAAGTTTGAGCCCTTGTGCCATTGCGGTCATACTAGTTCCAAAGAAAGACGGTACTTATCGAATGGTCTCCGATTGCCGTCCCATAAATGCTATCACCATTAGATATCGCTATCCTATTCCACGCTTAGATGATATGCTTGATGAGCTTAGCGGAGCTGCCATCTTCTCTAAGAATTATCTTAAGAGTGGCTACTATCAAATACGCATCCAAGAAGGTGATGAATGGAAAACCGCATTTAAGACCAAATTGGGCTTATATGAATGGCTAGTTATGCCAATGGGTTTATCCAAAGCACCCGGTACTTTCATGCGAGTCATGCACTTTGTTCTTCGTCCCTATATTGGTGTATTTGTTGTGGTCTATTTTGATGATATCCTTGTCTTTAGCAAATCTCTCAAAGACCATGTTACCCATCTTAGAACCGTGTTGCAAACCCTTAGGAAAGAGCGCCGTCATGCTAATGTGGAAAAATGCCTTTTTGGTGTTGATAAGCTTGTCTTCTTGGGTTTTGATGTGTCCTCTAAGGGTGTTCATGTAGATAAATCTAAGATTAATGCTATTAAAACTTTGCCCCAACCAACCAACTTGCAACAAGTGTGTAGTTTTCTTGGTTTAGCCGGTTTCTATCGTTGTGAAGAATTTTAGCACCATTTCTTCTCCTTTACATTCCTTGAGTAAGAAAAATGCTCCTTTTGTATGGGGACCATCTCAAGATACCACATTTAATGAGCTTAATAATTTGCTTACTCATGCTCTCGTGCTTGCTTTACCCAACTTCAACAAACCCTTTGAGATTCATTGTGATGCTAGCGGTAGCGGCATAGCAGGTGTGTTAACGCAAGAGAAGCACCCCATAGCATATTTTATCGAAAAACTTTTCGGTGCGCAACTCAATTACCCCATCTATGACAAAGAGCTATATGCTTTAGTGCCAGTTTTGCGTGAATGGGAACATTATCTTCGCCCTCATGAATTTATCATTCATACCAGTCATGAAACGCTTCAGTACTTAAAAGGACAAACTAAGTTGAACAAGCGTCATGCAAAATGGAGGTGAATTCATCGAGTCATTTCCTTATGTCATCAAGTACATCAAGGGTAAGGAAAACGTAGTGGCGGATGCCCTTTCCTACATATGCACGCTTGTAACTAAACTTGAATTGAATGTTATTGGGTTTGAGCACATAAAATACTTGTATGTGAATGATCCTACCTTTGATATTCCTTATGCTAAGTGTTTGACGCATACATCTTGGGATCGATATTACATCAAGGACGATTACCTTATGAGCTAACAAACTTTGCATTCCTGAGTCTTCTATTCGTTTGCTCCTTTTGCAAGAGGTTCATGGAGGCGGACTCGTGGGACACTTTGGACGCGACAAGACATTCGCCATGCTCTCCAAGAACTACTTTTGGCCCAATATGTTCCGCGACATCTCACACTTCACCAACCGATGCTCTACATGTCGCAAAGCTAAGTCTAAAGCTCAATCCCATGGTCTTTATATGCCTCTTCCTATTCCTTATCAACCTTGGGAAGACATTAGCATGAATTTTGTACTTGGTTTGCCTAGGACTCAAAATAGAAAGGATTTCTTGTTTGTTGTTGTTGACCGATTCTCTAAAATGGCTCATTTTATCCCATGCAACAATATAGACGATGCTTCACATATTGCGAATATCTTTTCTGGGGAAATATCGCACCTACATGGAGTGCCCAAGACGATCGTCTCGGACCGCGATGTCAAGTTCTTGAGTTACTTTTGGAAGACTCTATGCGCCAAGCTCTGAATCAAGCTTTTATTCTCTTCGGCATACCATCCCCAAACCGACGGCCAAACGGAGGTGATGAACCATACATTATACACTCTACTTCGCATGTTGATCAAGAGGAACATAATGGAGTGGGAGGAGTGTCTACCCATCGCCGAGTACACCTACAACCGTGCAAGACATTCGACTACCGGCAAGTCCCCTTTCGAGGTCATCTACGGCTTCAACCCTTTGTCCCCATTGGACATTCTACCTCTTCCACTACAAGAGCGCACCAACATGGACGCGAGTGCACGAGCAAGCTACCTCAAGAAGATGCATGAAGATATAAGGAACACCATCAAGCGCCAAGTACAACGACTCGCGACCAAGCTCAACATCAACAAGCAACCCATGATATTCAACATTGGAGATCTCGTGTGGCTACACCTTCGCAAGGACCGCTTCCCCAAAGAACGCAAGTCCAAACTTTTACCATGAGCCGATGGACCCTTCAAGGTGCTAGCACGCTACAACAACGACGCTTACAAGATAGACCTCCTAAGCAACAAGTACAACGTGAGCGACATCTTCAATGTCAAAGACCTTTCGCCATACCATGGTGATGAAGATTTTGATTCGAGGTCTTTCCCAAAGGGGGAGATGATGCGGAGCATCCCACGATCATCCCCATGGATGCATCTACATCTCCTACAACACCACTTGGACCAATGACAACAGCACGTGCAAGAGCTCTCGAAACCGAGGTGACATCCCTCCTCTCACAACTCCCTTTCGAGTCACATCAGACATGGATACTACCTCGAACGGAGACGCTTTGCATACTCAGGTACCAAGGAGTTAGCCATGGAGAAGCTAGGAAGCAAGGAGAATCGAAAGAGGAAGACATGCGTGAAGACGGAGAGGAAAACCGCCAAGTCCCAGGCTGCCCGGACAATCCGGACGAGGGCCCGGATGATCCGGACAGAGCCCGTACAATCCGGACCCCTGTCCGGACGATCCAGCTAACTCACCCCATGACACCCAAAGCTGGACCCTTAAGCCGGATCATCCGGACGAGCACCCAGATCATCCAGACACTAGCCGGACATCCAGACCCCCATCCGGACATCCGGGCCACTGCTGCCACCGCCTGCGTCATCAACTCATTCGGGCCAACAACCGGATCATCCGGACAGAGCCCAGATCATCCGGCTCCCCACTCGGATCATCCGGACCCTGCATGCGTGCGCGTGTTGGGATGAGGCCCATGTACCCCATTCGGCCCTTTAGCCTATATATATGACTCCTCCACCTCTCTTCTAGGGTTAGCATTGTGATAGCTCATACTTTGAGATAGAGCCTTGCTCATCCATCCGGATCTACTCCATCGCGAGGGACCAACACCTCTACAGAGAAGATCCTCGTTGGATTCAAGACCTCCTCTCGGAGAAGACCCTCTTCAAGACCTCCTCTCGGAGAAGAACCGGTTATCCTATGTATCGTCCTTTGTTGGATTCAGATCTTGTATCACTATGTGTCTCGATGATCTAGCGCATGTGTGACTATATTCTTGTTGGTTGAGTGTTTTCTCGTGTTTTCCCCTTGTTTCCCCTCTCGTGTTCTTCGTGTTCTTGGTAGGATTCCCTCCAAACATGAAAGATCAGCCTCTAAGGTTCTACCCTACATCAAAACCTCAAGACGGTCTTGAACAAGGATGATACAAAAGAAGGGGATATGATAGAGACATTTTCTTACTTTAAAGATCAGCAGAGAGAGGATCCAGATTTTTTTTACAAGATAAAATATGATGAGGAGGACAGGGTTGAGAATATTTTCTAGGTCGAGGGTGCGGCAAGGAAGGCCTACGTGGAATCTTATCATGATTGTGTCTCCTTTGACACAAGGTATATGACTAACATGTACAACATGTCCTTTGTACTAACATTCATTGGGATTAATAGGCATGGGCAGTCATTCATGTTGGGTTGTGGTTTTGTTAGGCAAGAGTTGGCGTCAAGCTTTGATTGGCTATTCCAGACCTTCCTTGAGGCAATGCATAATGTAGCACCCACCAACATCATAACCGACCAAGACATCGCAATGGCATAGTCAATTAAAAAGATCTTCCCTACAAGTGTGCACCGTTGTTGTCGTTGGCATATTATGAAAAAAGCATAAGAGAAGCTTGGAGCACTGTTGTGGCGAGCCCTAGTTTTTCCAAAGATTTCAACAACGATGTTGACTTTATCTTGGCGCCAGAGGAATTTGAGGCAGGGTGGTGTGATTTGATGATGAAGTATGAGGCTATGACTGACTCCCACTTCGAGAATCTATACAAATACAGAGAAACTTGGGTACCCTGTTACTTCAAGCACCAATTCTTCCCTTTCTTGCAGTCAACTCAACACAGCGAGGGGTTCAACACTATCCTGAAGTGATATGTGAACCCACACAAGTCCATTTTGAACTTTGTGAAACAATATCAGAAAATCCAAACACACATACTAGTCCGAGAGGGTTCAAAGGATTACAGGACAGGACATTTGCAGACTAAAATGTGGTCATCTTACCCAATAGAGAAGCAGGTGTATGGATCGTATACTAGGGACTTGTACGAGAAGTTTCGTGATGAGTTTCAGTTGACTACGAGGTACAACGTGCGGCCGCATGGTGAAAACTTGTATGAGGTTTACCCAAATCAGGAGTGGGTTGCCAGATATGGTTCTAGGGGCTATTTTGTCACGGTGGAAGCTAGTGTTGGAGACTAGATGTGACTGTTGCAAGATTGAGAGGGACGACATGCTTTGCTGCCACATCTTGAAAGTTTTCAACCAACTTGGTGTTGATGAAATTCCAGCGCAATATATACTTAGAAGATGGACACCTTTGGCAATTTCCAATGCATCCCCTGCTGTCGAAGAGCAACCCGATGAGATGCCACCACAGTCGAAGAAAGAACTCAGGCATGCAAATTTGATGATGGATTTTGGTAGTATTACTCGGGTTGCTAGTGCATCAAATGTTGGGACGAATATTGTAAAGAAACATATGCGTGGTGCACGTCATGAAATCAAAAATCTCAACATGTCAAGGAAGAAGAAACCGGCAGCACTGACGAGTGGGCCCTCTGGTGGTCCTCCACCATCAGCTGGTGGTTCTGCACCACCATCGAGTAACATCCGGGCAACTAGTGGCGTTTTGGTGCGTCCTGAAGGACCTGCACAAGCCCTTTCTGGACTTAGGCAACAGCCACCTACTTCTGCACCACCACCGAGTAACACTCGGGCAACTAGTGGGCCTGTGGTGTGTCCTGAAGGACCTGCACAAGCCCCTTCCAGACCTAGGCAGCAGCCACCTACTTCTGCACCGCAGAGAAAAAACCCAGCAATGCTAGCTGGTAACTCTATGAGTGAAGGTGGACATCAAACAACGTTGAGGGCTGCAGTGATGCCCAGGGGGGCTGTACCACTACCCAGCGGCCCTACAGTACAAAACTGGTGGCATGTACAACAACTGTCAGGATATGTGCCACTGAACAGTGGAGCTACATCGCACCTTTTTAGGGGTTCAACAATGGCAAGGCCTATGCAAATAGTAAGAGGAGCTGCGCCACAGCTTTTGAGGGATGCAAGACTAGCAAGAGGGCCCGCGCCACCTCCTATGGGTCCTAGACCAGCAACCTAGCCTGCACCACAACCTGTGGGGGCTATACAACCATCACGGGGGCCTAACATAGCAAACACAATGTATGTGACTAGTCCTAGCCTTGCACCATCACATGGATCATCAGCAATAGTTGATGGCGGGTATGGACAGCGTCCCAGTTCTTCAACTACACAAGAAGAAAGTGGCAATGCACTTTTTTCTTCTATTGTGCAAGCTCCTGGTGGACATGCACATCAGCCCCTCAGTATTGCATCGCTACATGCAGCTGTTGTGGCCGCGCAAGGTACTATGATGGTTGAACCACAGTTTGGAAGACCTGCTACCACACCTGGCCCTGCAATTCCTAGAGGCCCTCCAAAATCAACTACAAAAGGTAGGGCAAAATCAAAAATAATTCAATCAGCACTTGAGTGCATCCGAAGAGAAAGAACAAGTGCAGCTATTGTGGGTCTGTTAACCACAATGGTGCCAATTGCACGACCGGATTGGTGTGATGGTCACACACAATGACGAGATGGCTGAAAGATATGTTGAATGGCATTGACAAATTGAACTATTGTGGGTCTGTATGTTTGAACATCCTAAACTATTATTTCTGGTTTATGGTCTCTTGTGGGTAACTTGCCTCACATTAGAATTTGAATTGCCTGGTTATGAGATTTGAGTTGCCTGTTGTGTGCTTTGTATTGCCTGGCAAAAATGTATACAGGCAACCCCCCCCCCCTAGTGGTTGAAAACTTACATGCAAAAGATACTATAATGCTGAAGATGCAATAATCTCCTGGTTGTGTATTGATCATAAATATTTATCTTTTATGGGTTCTTCTAATTAACTTGCCTCACATTAATGCTTAAATTGATTGTTTATGCTATTTGGGTTGCCTCGTCCAAGTTCTTATACAGGCAACTCCCTCGGTGGTCCAAAATTCACAATGCAAGAAAATTTGCATGCATTTCCATGATGCATGAGGAGAGAAAAAACTGACCTATGCTAACTTGCGTATGGCTTTCCATGGAGCCTTGTTGTGCCCGTTGTCAACCCACGTGTTGGTCAATTGTCTCCTGATGTTTGGAACATCCTCAGTTGTGAACTTTGGAACAACCCTTGCCTCCCAACTATTTGCTAGCGTAAGAGCAAAAACACCATAGTCGAACCTAAACAATTATTCAAAAAAACTTTTCTAGTTAGCTAGTTTGCTCCATGTAGTACTGTGTCACTTGTAAAAATCTGACCAAAAGCAGAGTTTTATGTGAAAAATGGATGCTTACTCAGTTTTTTGTTTTGGAACGTTGATGTTGCTAAGCCCAAAGTCATCCAATGAGACATGGGAGGTGGCATAGTGCTCTTCCCATAGAGCCCGAAAACTTGCAACCATTTTCCTTGCGCAAACATCTAGAGTCTTGTTCTGGAGCGTCCTCCAAGAATCAAGAACCTCAAAATGTCGGTCCCTTATGTTCACATTAAAAATCCAATAATGATTGCTTGTAACTGGCTTTGTCTTGTCAATGTTCCCTAAAACTAGGAACATAATCTGTTAGAAAAACAACTGGGGTTAGTAAAAAAAAGCAACTTCAAAAAACTTATGCACGCGCAGAGGTAGTATCACATAAAATAAAACCATGCTAGAGGCTGGATGTAAGCAACTTTTTCTGTGTGCTCTTGCAAATTAATACGTGGACTGAAGAATCAAAGACGCACATGCAAGTTATGCACTTATGTAAGCAACTAGCCAAAAAACAAAAGATGCATATGCAAGTTATGCACTTATGTAAGCAACCTGCCAAGAGATGCACAGGCAAGTTATGCAAAAATGTAAGCAACTTGCCAGAGAAAGCATTTCATGAGTGTAGGCAACTTGTCCCCCTAAAAATATTTACATGTGTGTGAGCAAGATTTGAGCAGAAAAAGTGATATATAAAAAATGCAGTTGTAAAAAATCAAGAAACCATTAACTTACCATGTCTTTACGGTCCAAGTGATTCGATTTCTTGAACCGAGAAATGAGCTCCTTGCCGTTCAATTCCACGTTTTGCATCTGAACCTGGTGAAAATAGAATACGGACATGACCATGACCTGTTATGAAAAAAAAGAATCGCAAAACTACAATATTAACTGGTTCGCATTTTCTTACCGAGAACCTGAGGGGCATCAAGAGCTTCTTTGAGTCTGGTGGCAAGTTCATCATTATAGATTCCATACCAACTATACATGGCTCAAGACAAAACCTTCCTTCTTCATTGAGTTTGCAAGCTCCCTAACTGTGACAAAGTATTTGCCATATTTAATTACCCTTGGGCTGCACGAAAGAAAAGAGACATTCAGCTCACAAAAATCCTTCCCTCAATTGCCTACCACCATGCAACTCAAGAAACACATGGGGGGCATGGTCATATGAAGGAGAAAACTATTTCAATAAGCATTTTACGCATTTTGTTGTCACACTAAGCCAAGTTTCCTGCTTCTATAAATAGATTGCTTGTAAAAAAATAGTTTGAATTGCCTGGATAACATGATAGACCTTGCCTGGGAAAAAATGCATTGTGCAAAGGCTGACAAAAAAATGCAATCATATATTTTCATACTTGGTATCTAGATCTGGTGATGCTTCTTCATTAAGTCTCCCATGCAAGATAACCAATGCATACAATCTATTTGCTTCAGGTTTGGACATGTAGACTTTCTTCTCACTATAGTCAATGAATGGGGACCTCTTGCAAGGAGGTGGCTTGATAATCCTTCTCTCGAATTGATGTGGAGGGATCTCTCCTGAGCTACTACTGCTGTAAATCTTGCTTCCTGATCCCACTTCTTCTTGGTTGGAACTTTTTTCAGGTGTTTGGTACGCATTTGGTGAGGAGATTCCAACTGAACAGCTTGCGTCAAACTTACTTGCCTTTCCTTCTGCTTCTGCACACGGTTCATCTATGCCTCCAAGGTCCAACACATAATCGTCATCGATTATTTCGATGATTGGTTGGGTATGTACTGGAAGTTCCTTGAACTCATGCTCAGCAAATGTGCTTGACCCAACATGTTGATGTGCTATGTTATCTATAGATGCTGTGGGAAAATCATCTATGCATAGATCAAAACTTGGTGCTGGGCAGTACTCTCTGTAAAAAGCATTTGATCTTTCAGTGTTCCTTTGCTGAAAATGTTGTTGATCTGTATTTGCTGAAGTGTGATTTGTGGAGTCGATTTGGGGATTCTTGTTGTTTGGGTCAACACACCTTGCAAACAGCTCACTCACATCTAGAACATTGATTTCTAGTGCATTGGTTGTCTTTTCCACTAACACGCATGAACTCATGGGACTGCTCCTCCACATCAAATAAATGGGAGGTGATCCTTTAGCCAATTGCTTCTATTACTTCTGGGACACTTGTGGCCTCAGGTTGGGCAACCACAGTTGAACAATCAGGCAATTTTCCTAGGGCTATTAGCAACTTCCGAACTTTTCCCATGGTTATAGCAATGTCCTCTTGTATCCTTTTGATCTCCATACATGACACCGGAGGGATGTTCTCTTTCTCCTTTTTATATCCTGCATAATTTAATTATGCAGCCTCAGATGATGCCTTGAAGTCTTGCACCTTGGCCCTCTGGATAACATTCGCTGGCTGCACCACATTTCTTTGAGACGGAAAATGCACTTGGCTATTTAAGTCACCTAGTGGTTGTGTTCCAATATGGTTTGCTTACTGCCAGTGTAGGTCCCTTTTTGAGTTGAACTGGTCTTACTTTTGTGGGGTCAAGTGTTCCCTCTGCAAGACTTGCCTGAAAAGCAGCTGGTCTTGCTTCCTGCTTGGACTAAGTTGCCAGAATATGTGATCCACTTGCTTGACATTGGGAATAAAATTTAGCAGACTGCTTTGGAGCTGCCCCTGTAGATACTCCCTCATCTCCATATTTGCCGCACGGTGGTACTGCTGAGCTTGATGTCGTATTCTTTAACACCTGTGTTTTTTCATTCCCATGAGTTGTCACTTTTGTTTCAAAATTTTCCTGCTGTTGCTGCTGAGAAGGCCCAAGGTTTTTCATGGCTGACTGCCTTGCCTTTCCCCCTTGGCCATATCCAGAATTGTCGGCACGATATGCTTGCGGGTGCATTGCTGTTTCATTCATCACAGATGGCTCTAATATGAAACTGACAGTTTTCCTCATCTTCTTTGATGGTGGGAGTGGTGGTAGTTGGTTTTGACAAACTTTCTTTGGTTTTGTAACTTCATTTAAAGCGCCAATTTCTCTCATTATTTTCTGGCGAATCAACTTTGGGCATATTTCCTTAGGGTTGATTGTGAAGACCATATCCAAGTATTTTCCCCTCAATAGCTCTTCAAAGATCTTCCTCGCTTCGGTTGCAATGGATATGTCATCAAAATCAAACATTTCTTTCACTTCAAAAAATAGGGAAGCGTGGTTTGGGGGAAACAACAGTTTTGAAGTCTATCATCACAAGGTCTCTCATAGAGATGCTATCTGCCTCATCCAGCCCTTTTGGCTTTCTATCTCTATTCTTTTCAATTAGAAACTGCAACATGCATTGTTCATCATCATTGATGTCTAGTTCTTCACCTGCGGCATCCTCATTCCCACCGGAGCCACCATTGCCACCTGAGCCACCGTTGCCACCTCCACTGTCATCATCACCACCACCATCATCATCATCCTTCCTCTTCCCATCATCTTCGTTGTCTTCATCATTCCCATCACCTTCTTCATCATCATCGTCTTCCTTTCCTTCATCCTCTTCTTTTTCGTCATCCTCTTCCTCTTCATCATCTTCACTGTCCTTGTTTCCATCAGTTCCGTCTTCCCTCCCCATGTCAACACTTGCCTCCTCGTGGTGATCCACCGCTTGTTGTACTCCCTGACTACTGGTTTCTCCTGAACGTCACTTTGTTCCTCCTCGTTTACAAAATCATCACCATCATCGATGTCCAAAATGCCATCACTAACGCTTTCATCATTACCTTTATCCCTGCCATCTCCCTCACTTTCACTATTAACTCCCTCACTTTCATCGTTGTTGGAACTAAACGACTCCTCCTCACTTGGTAAGCTGTCTCTGCTGGCTGGTATTCGATCACGCTTTCTCTTAGACTGCTGCCTGCTTGTCTCCGCAGTAATAGAATCTGCCTCCCTTGCCCCCCATTCATCATCATCTATCCTCCCAATCCCAGTCACAAGCTTTCCCACTGCATGTGAAATTACGAAACACATTCCGTGCACCAACCCTCTGAGCTTCTTTTCCTTCTGCAAAACATAAAAGTGGATGGTAGAGAATATGATAAGTACAAATCTTCTATCGAAGAGTCAAAAAATGGGTGAGTGTACAAATGGGAATGAAAAAGGAAACAACAGTAAGAGGGGAAAATAGCTGCTGGATAACTTACTATTTTGTCATACAACTCGGAAAATCTTGTGGCAACAAATTTGGTGATGTGGTCCATACTGCCAAACAAGCTATCATCCGCACATAGGGAAAACTCCATCTTGAGCTGGTGGTTTATAGTCAAAGAAGATAAAAAAATGAGTGACAATAATTGTGGCACTTGCATACCAAAAGAAGTGGCGAATGAAGAAAAATGGTACTACTAATTGTCTGAAATTGCCTGCATCCACTATCCCACTTTCCTGTTGCCTACTGTTAGCGGATACTTAAGATTTAGTATGCAGCAAAAATGTAGGAGTGGTATGCAACTTGCTAGTTTTCAGAACATAAGTTGCTTGTGTTGTTGGAGAAACTTGCTAGTGTACAACATGTAAATTGCACACACAGGAAAAGAGCTAACAATGTTTGCCTACTATTCATTTCAAAAATGTACTACAACAGCTACCATTAGTACCAACAAATCCTTCCTGTAACATTATCCAAGCCTTATCCAAGTGTGTGCATGACAACAAAAAGTTCGAAAGAAGACTAAAAACTACTTGAAATATATGTAAAGAAGTTGCCCAAAAAATTATATTAGCTTGCTTGGTCTTTCAAAATGAATTGCCTACTCCGTCATGGTAGTGTTGCCTAAAAAACATGTCTCCTAGAATAGAAAAATGAAGTTACCCGCAAATTGCTATATTCTCCCAGAGCCTTCCTGTCCTTCTTGATAACTTTGGAAATTAAATCTGAATTCCAAACTGAAACCCTTGGTACCAAGTTCCGGATTGGCTCATCAACATCCAAAGAGTCTAGATACAACAACTGCGTCATGCCAAAAAGAAAAAGAACGCAAAGTTTAAGTTAGCTAATGATTCGCAAAAATAGGAAAAAAAGAAAACAATGGATGCTTAAAAAAGCAAAACAGCTTGAAGCACTTACAACGAGGTGGAAAACACAGCAACAAACAGCCTTCTTGTAGCCATGTCCTGAAGTGAATGCAAGCTTTAGTTGATCAACAACCAACTAGCATATATTGGTTTCCATTACTCCATTGACATCCATGACCGCCGGGAAGCTTTTGGGGGAAATACTTAAACTAGTTTAAGGGGCAAGGAAGCACGAAAAAACAAGAGCTAGCCAAGCGCGGACAAAGTAATCATCATGAGATCCTCCCATATCTTGGATCATCTTGCACCATGCTGTGAGAGTCTGGGAGTTCTTGGAGGTGATATTTTAAATACCGTACATTGCCTTTGTGATTTCAGTCCGATTCTCAAAACACACCTTCCTGCCCTTATTTGGCAAACCCCATATCCTACGGACACTTGTGGTATCTACAGGAATCTTCCCCCTTTCTGGAATGACTATCTGTGAAATCTCAGGGTTGTAATGCTTCATTATCCATTGGCTAAGATCTCTGGGCATGCTACTCGCTGCATTGTCCAGAATGCCACCAAATTCTTTTCCAATTATGACACCCTTTTGGTTAGGAACCAACTCCTTGTTCAACTTGAAGAGCCTTGCAGGGGATGCCCTGTTCCTACGACCCTATTGCACAAGAAAAAACAAACAAGGGAATTAGCAAATAATGTTCATCACAGGATAGGCAACTTAGGCAGCATTGCTGGGTAACTGTTTAGTAAACTGAGGCAACTATGCAAATACCTCGGTTCCTCCCGTCTTCTGTGTTGGGGAACGCAGTAATTTCAAAAAAATCCTATGATCACGCAAGATCTATCTAAGTGATGCATAGCAACGGGGAAGAGTGTGTCAACGTACCCTCGTAGACCGAAAGCGAAAGCGTTATGTAACGCGGTTGATGTAGTAGAACGTCTTCGCGATCCAACCGATCAAGTACCGAACACGCACACCTCCGCGATCTGCACATGTTCAGCTCGGTGACATCCCTTGAACTCTAGATCCAGCTGAGGCCGAGGGAGAGTTTTGTCTCCATGACGGCGTGGTGACGGTGATGATGAAGTTACCGGCGTAGGGCTACGCCTAAGCACTACGATGATATGACCGAGGTGGAAATCTGTGGAGGGGGGCACCGCACACGGCTAAAAGATCAACTTGATCAATGTGTGTGTCTATGGGGTGCCCCCTCCCTCGTATATAAAGGAGGACAGGAGGGGGCCGGCCGGCCTCAAGGGGCGCGCCCAAGGGGGGGACTCCTACTCCAAGTACATAGCAGTAGGTTCCCCCCTTTCCTAGTCCAACTAGGAGAAGAAGGAAGGAGTGGGAAAGAGAAGGAAGGAGGTGGCGCCGCCCCTCCCCTAGTCCAATTCAGACTAGGCCCATGGGGGGGCTGGCCTCTCTCTCTCCCCTAGGCCCAATAAGGCCCATTACTTCTCTGCTGGTTCCGATAACTCTTCCGGCACTCTGATATTTATCCGGTGTCCGAACAACATCATCCAATATATCAATCTTTATGTCTCGACCATTTCAAGACTCCTCGTCATGTCTGTGATCACATCTGGGACTCTGAACAACCTTCGGTGCATCAAATCACATAAACTCATAATACCAATCGTCATCAAACGTTAAGCGTGCGGACCCTACAGATTCGAGAACTATGTAGACATGACCGAGACACATCTCCGGTCAATAACCAATAGTGGAACCTGGATGCTCATATTGGTTCCTACATATTCTACTAAGATCTTTATCGGTCAAACCGCATAACAACATACATTGTTCCCTTTGTCATCGGTATGTTACTTGCCCGAGATTCAATCATCGGTATCATCATACCTAGTTCAATCTCGTTACCGGAAAGTCTCTTTACTCGTTCTGTAATACTTCATCCAGCAACTAACTCATTAGTTACAATGCTTGTAAGGCTTATAGTGATGAGTATTACCGAGAGGGCCCAGAGATACCTCTTTGAAACACGGAGTGACAAATCCTAATCTCGATGTATGCCAACCCAACAAACACCTTCGAAGACACCTGTAGAGCACCTTTATAATGACCCATTTACGTTGTGACGTTTGGTAGCACACAAAGTGTTCCTCCGGTATTCGGGAGTTGCATAATCTCATAGTCCGAGGAACTTGTATAAGTCATGAAGAAAGCAGTAGCAATGAAACTGACACGATCATAATGCTAAGCTAACGGATGGGTCATGTCCATCACATCATTCTCCTAATGATGTGATCCCGTTCATCAAATGACAACACATGTCTATGGTTAGGAAACATAACCATCTTTGATTAACGAGCTAGTCAAGTAGAGGCATACTAGGGACTATATGTTTTGTCTATGTATTCACACATGTACTAAGTTTCCGGTTAATACAATTCTAGCCTGAATAATAAACATTTATCATGAATTAAGGAAATAAATAATAACTTTATTATTGCCTCTAGTGCATATTTCCTTCGGTCTCCCACTTGCACTAGAGTCAATAATCTAGATTACATAGTAATGATTCTAACACCCATGGAGCTTTGGTGTTGATCATGTTTTGCTCATGGAAGAGGCTTAGTCAACGGGTCTGCAACATTCAGATCTGTATGTATCTTGCAAATCTCTATGTACCCTACCGACACTTGATGACGGATGGAATTGAAGCGTCTCTTGATGTGCTTGGTTCTCATGTGAAATCTGGATTCCTTTGCCAAGGCAATTGCACCAGTATTGTCAGAAAAGATTTTCATTGGATCCGATGCACTAGGTATGACACCTAGATCGGATATGAACTCCTTCATCCAAACTCTTTCATTTGCTGCTTCCGAAGCAGCAATGTACTCCGCTTCACACGGAGATCCCGCCACGACGCTCTGCTTGGAACTGCACCAACTGACAGCTCCTCCATTAAAAAAAATACGTATCCGGTTTGCGACTTAGAGTCATCCGGATCAGTGTCAAAGCTTGCATTGACGTAACCATTTATGACGAGCTCTTTTTCACCTCCATAAACGAGAAACATATCCTTAGTCCTTTTCAGGTATTTCAGGATGTTCTTGACCGTTGTCCAGTGCTCCACTCCTGGATTACTTTGGTACCTCCCTGATATGCTTATAGAAAGGCACACATCTGGTCTGGTACACAACATTGCATACATGATAGAACCTATGGCTGAAGCATAGGGAATGACTTTCATTTTCTGCAGTGGTCGGGCATTGAGTCTGCCTCAACTTCACACCTTGTAATACAGGCAAGAACCCTTTCTTTGACTGATCCATTTTGAACTTATTCAAAACTTTATCAAGGTATGTGCTTTGTGAAAGTCCAATTAAGCGTCCTGATCTATCCCTATAGATATTGATGCCCAATATGTAAGCAGCTTCTCCGAGGTCTTTCATAGAAAAACTCTTATTCGGATATCCCTTTGCACTACAAAAAAAATACACTTCCGTGATGATACATGTTTGTCATAGTAGGTCACGTTTTCTGTCATGCATGTACATCCATGAAAAATTTATGACAGAATCAAGATAGTCATACCAGTGCTGTCGTAGAAGTGTTCCATGACATTACCAAAATTATCATCACGGAAGTGTCCACTTCCATGACGATAAATCGTGCGTCATAGAAGTGCTTTCGTCAAGGGTGACCAACACGTGGCATCCACCATAATGGGACGCCGTTAACCGCCGTTAACCTATCGGGTCCGTTTTTTGGATCCAATAACCCGCTAACAGCCACGACCAATGCCGATTTTCCACGTGTAAAATTCTCATTGGCTGACGGATCCACACGTCAGCTCCACGTTGGCACAGGTGTCACTCATCCAACGGTTGAGATGGGCCTATGATATGTTGACACGTGGACCGGCCCAGAAGTGGCCCACAAAGTTTAAATGGGTTGGCCCAACTGAAGGCCCATAAGATTTAGCAGACCATAATGGGCCGGCCTAGCTAAAGGCCCACAAAATTTAGCGGACCATAATGGGCTGGCCCAGCTAAAGGCCCACACGATTTTGCAGACCATAATGGGTCGGCCCAGCTAAAGGCCCACAAGATTTTGCGGACCACAATGGGCTGGCCTAACTAAAGGCCCACAAGATTCTGCAGACCATAATGGGCCGGCCCAGCTAAAGGCCCAACATTCTCTGTCAAATCGGCCCGTCAACGGCTTGTCCTAAGCTTGTCATCAACACGGCCCATGGTCACTTCTGGACCATTAACAGTCCGCTAAGTAATTGGGCCGAATTACGGCCCGATGTATTTCCGGCCTGTTAAAGGTCCGACTTCATTTGGGACCATTTACAGGCCATCAAAACTTTCAGCCCATAAATGACCATGAAGGAGTTGGGTCATATTCGGCCATGTCTGACATTCGGCCTATTAGAGGCCCACTATAGATTTGGGCCACTTTCATCCTGTTGTCATTTTCGGCCTGTTAACACCGGACGAAAACCATGGGACATATGTGGCCCAACGTCATATCGGGCCCATTAACAGCCCATATAAAAATGACAATAATCTAGCCCGACCGAAGTTCCAGCCTATTAAAGGCCTGTTTATTAGGTCGGCGCGTTTACGGCCCGTACGAATTTTGGCCTGTCAAAGATCTGCATCGTAAATGGGCCACCATTTCGGCCTGCTAAGACCAGTGGGTTATTTGGCACAATCAGGGCCCAATCTCACTTTCAGTCTATTAAAGGCCCATGTTTTTTATGGGCTCGAGATATTTACACCTATAAATGGCCTATTTTTACTAAGGGCCCAAATTATGTTTAGGCCTGTTAAAGGCCCACTATGGGCACAGCCCTACCAGAAAAATATGAAAGGTTATGCTGACTTAGGCCCAGATATTTTTAGTGGGCTACATGCCAATTTTGGCCCGTAATCATTTTTAGCCCAATTGGAATGGGCCCGACGAATGTTGGCATGTTGGGCTCCTATGAAGCTTTCGGCCGAATACATTACTAAGATAAACCTACACTATACAAAAATAGCGTCGTAATTACTGCAGCCTGTGGCAGCATCATAAATGTTGTATCACCACAAAATAAATTCCAACCATACAACAAAACGCTTGTTGGCATAAAGTTTACAGTCCTTCCAGATAAAAGCACCATCAGATGTATAGAAGCACATATCATTTGACCTGAATGCTAATGTTTCAGGTTGTAGAATCTGATGGAGTAGCACGATCTCCACCTTTTTCCACCATTGCTCTTGAACAACGAAGCGAATGTCTGATAGTCTGGTTTCAAAACCATTCATATCTTGACGACATTTCTCAACCACTATTCTTGTTTCCGAAACAACGTCCATTAGGGATTGGACTTGTGTCTGGAGCACAAATATATCACTCTGTCTAGCAGGAAGATTTTGTTCAGTAGGCGATTTGGACGAGGTTAACTTGGCAACCAACCCAGAATTACGTAGGAAGGTGCTTTTTGCACTGTTAGTGGAGAGATACTGATGCACTGCAGCAAGAGGTGACATTGTGCCTGTGGTAGCCTCGTCACCTTCAGGTGGTTGTGGCTGTTCAATCATTTGTTCCATAGCTTCCTAAAAGTTTGAACTTGTAGATTAGTGTACCAGATAAGTTACTAATGAGATAAAAACAAACAAAGTAGGTTAAAGATACATGGTTTAAAGTATTGTAGTGCCAACTACATAATAAAATCACTTTCGGAACATATGTCCATGTAGCATGCCTACTGTATTGTCTATTTCCTCACATTTGTTGACATGTAAGGATAAAGATACATGGTTTAAAGTAAGATGAACATAGTATGCCATCATTCATATCATGGGCAAACAGATATAAAACAAACAGGCTATTTTATCATTGTGTGCGCATGTGAACATAACAACTAGATTACAGATCAAGACCAAAAGAATATCCTTCATCTATTTTAAACCATGTAAGGTGAAATGATACGTTAAGACAACTGTGTATAAAAGTGAACAGAGTAACTGACATTGGCTGCAAACCAAGTAGTTAAATGAACACATCACAATACCAATCAGTTCAAGGCAGGAGGAGTAAGGACTTACAACAGCGGCTTGAACTGGTGTGCTCATGCCCTTCATCTTGCTGGTGTGGCAATCCTTGAAGATTTGCACTGCATTCGATTCAGGCTCTTTTTGGTCCGCATGGGCTTTCCTTTATATTTGGAACAAGTCAATATAGATATGATAATATGGCACAAAAAAAGAAGGAAGTAGCAGCTATTTACAAGAGCCTCGCAGTGTGCAATATAGCTACGAGATCCTGTTGTCTGTTGGAATTTCACTTTAGAACGGTTAGTTTTGTTCTTCAAACAGTTAGCCTAGAAGAAGATACACTTGTAAGGCACATACATAAATACAAGTTCAATATGAGGTCTGATCAAATACATATAGCCTACCTGATACTTTGGATCAGATCAGTGTTTAACAGGGATGTCCAGTCTTCATGTGTAATATATTCCACTTGGGATGTTTGGGCGATTTCATTGTTAGCCTTGCCTTCAAAGTGAGATTTTCTAAGGTGGTACCGATACTGTCGCAGAGTAGATTGAAAAACATGAGTGCATGCTTGTTTAGTTGCATCATCTTCCGGATCCAACTTGAACCTCATCTGTTGAAAAAAGAATGTGAGTCTTATTAGGAGGAAGCTAGAAAGTATGGGACAGAGCAACACAATATTACTAATTGTGACGAATAACATTACTTATGGATAAATGGTCAAGGAAGGTGTTAAACTGGGTATTGTCTTTCTCATTCCTGTACTAGATCCACATTGGGAGGATACGTGCATGACACCTAACGACAACGGCTGCCTCTGATACTAACTTGGTTGACTCTGTAGCATCACGTGGCCTTTTTAAACCTGCCTCAAAATGGATCTCCATTCTTCCTCCTTTAGATTCTGTTAATCTATCAAGCATTATCCCTAATGTCTGTTTCCGCTTGCACCATGGTGCTAGTTCAACAACGAATATGGAAAGTGTTAGTGTACATCAAACTGTGAGAGTCCATATAAAGGAGCATGCAACTACAACTTGACTTGGTCAGGTACCATCTTGGTGTTGATGCTCATGAGGTTCATCTGATCTTGCCAAGTCCTGTTGTGTCAGCAGTGCTTCGGAAGTAGTGTTAGGTGTGAAGGCAGCTTGGGAACTGGCCAGTTCCGGAGCAAACGAACGAGTAACTGGTTGAGATGCTGGTACAGTTGAAGCAGATGCTGCAGCTGGTGGAGCAGGTGATACTGTGTTTGTAGATTTAGCCGATGGACTTGGACCTTCTACTGCACTATAAGTACCAGCAGAATCTCGACGGCAGATCCTTTTCTGTTTCACCCGACGAGTAACAGCACTCCCTAGTATATTATTTTTCCTTGCTCTTTTTTGACTTTGCCATGTCAAGCTGTATCCACAACACAAAAGAATAAAATCACTCTTCAGAACTCATTGATGCATGATACAGACAAGCAATACTTTGTTGTAAGACAACCGTATGAGGATGGAATATGTAAGAAAAACAGGACGGCATGACATATTCGCAGCTACGATGTGCAAACTAAGCAGAAGAATTTTCAAGAAAATAGAAGTAATGCAAGCTAGACACCATATGAAAGATGCAACCAATATTACTCTGCCAAGTGAAAAGTGTCTTGTCATAAGTGGCAATTCGAAAAAATAGAAGCAGTACAACGTAGAAATCAATGCAAGATGCAACCACTATCAAACTGCCATGTTAAAAGCGTCCAATCATGAGTGACTGATGCGGGATACACAACAGTAGTACTTTGATGTAAGAACATGGTATGGTAGATAGATGCAGTGTATTCTAGACACAAAAAGCCATGTCATATGCACATGTATAACATATAAACTCAGCATGTGCAATTTAATCAAAATAGAAGAAATACAGGCTAGACAACATATGCAACATGAAACCAATTATCACACTGTCAACTTAGAGCAAGCACCTGCGATGGTGGAGTATGGGAGATGAACTCATCATGTAGGCTTGGGACTTCAACTTCATTAGCAGTAGCAGTGGCAAATCTAGAGAGTCTCTGTTTGCATCGGTGCGGAGGACCACCAACATCCCCTAACTTACTCTTTTCCTTCCTATTTTCTGATATTGCCTTATGAAGTCAAAACCATAAGAAGATGAATAAAATTAGCTCTGCATAACTGGTTGATGCATGATACAGACGAACACTACTTTGATGTAAGGCAAGCACAGGATAGGAGGATGGAATATATACAAAAAAAGACGGCTTTTCATATTCACAAGTATGATAGGAGGATGGAATATGTATGAAAAAACAGTAAGCAGAAGGCATTTCGACAAAATTAGAAGAAATGAAAGCTAGGCACCATATGAACATGCAACCAATATCACTCTATCAGGTAAAAAGTGCCTCGTCGTAAGTGCCATTTCAAGAAATTAGAAGTAGTACAAGCTAGAAGACAATGCAAGATGCAACCTACATCAAAGTCCCAAGTTAAATGTGTCTTATGGGTAAGTGATCGTTGCAGGTATAAGTTGTAAGCTACGCAGATGCAATTTAACATAATCAGAAGCATTACAAACTAGACATCATATGGAAAACACAACCACATATAACAGTTCCAAGTAAGAGCAAGCACCTGTGATGGTGGAGTAGGGGAGATGTGCTCATCATGTACACGTATGTTCTATAAACAGGAACACGTGTCATATTCACAGGCATTATGTGTAAAGTAAGCAGATGCAATTCAAGTTAGAAGCAATACAAGCTAGACATCATACGCAACATGCAACCACATATAATAGTTCCAAGTTAGAGCAAGCACCTGTGATGGTGGAGTAGGGGAGATGTGCTCATCATCTACACAGCTATGTTGACTGTCCAGCTTTGTGTTGTCTTGCGAATCTTGTTGGGAGGATGGCGGAGTAGAATCTGTAGAGACCCCCTATTTGAGTTGCTCCGAAGGACCACCATCATCCACTGCCGGACTAATTTCCTTCAGCTGTAATGATTTTTCATTGTGAAGTCAAACCGATAAGAAAAAGGAATAAAATTCGCTCTTCAGAACTCATTCATGCATGATACTGACGAACACTCCTTGGATGAAAGGCAAACACATGATGCGAGGATGGAATATGTATGAAAAACATGATGGTGTGACATATTCACACCTATGATGTGGTAACTAAGCAGAAGGAATTTCAACAAATTAGAAGCACTACAAGCTAGACACCATATTAAAGATGCAACCAATATCACTCTGCCAAGTTCAAACTATATGGCGTTTCAAAACATTAGAAGCAGTGCATGCTAGAAATCATATGCAAGACACAACCAATATGACAGTGGCAACTTAAAGGTGCCTTATCATAAGTGACTGATGCGGGATATGCAAGAATAGTAGTCTGATGTAGAAATAGGAACACATGTCATATTCACAGGCATTATGTGTAAAGTAAGCAGATGCAATTCAACAAAGTTAGAAGCAATACAAGCTAGACATCATACAGAACATGCAACCACATATAATAGTGCCAAGTTAGAGCAAGCACCTGTGATGGTGGAGTAGGGGAGATGTGCTCATCATCTACACAGCTACGTTGACTGTCTAGCCTTACGTTGTCTTGCGAATCTTGTTGGGAGGATGGCAGAGTAGAATCTGTAGAGAACCTTTGTTTCAGTTGCTCGGAAGGACCACCATCATCCAATGCCTTGCCAATTTCCTTCAGCTTTATTGATTTTGCATTGTGAGGTCATACCGACAAGAAAAAGGAATATAATTCGCTCTTCAGAACTCATTCATGCATGATACTGACGAACACTACTCTGATGAAAGCCAAAGTCATGATATGAGGATGGAATATGTATGAAAAAATGGACGGCTTGACATATTCACACCTATGATGTGGTAACTAAGCAGAAGGCACTTCAACAAATTAGAAACACTGCAAGACACCATATGGAAGGTGCAATCAATATCACTCTGCCAAGTTAAAACTGTCTCGTCATAGGTGGCGTTCATCAAACTAGAAGCAATACATGCTAGCAATTATATTCAAGACGCAAACCAATATCACACTGCCAACTAAAAGGTGTCCCATCATAAGTGACTGATGCAGGATACACAAGAAGAGTAGTTTCATGTAAGAACATGGTGTGATAGATATAGTATGTACCAAAAACAGGAAAGCGTGTCATATTCACATGTATCATGTGTAAGCTAAGCAGATGCAGTTTACACTAATTAGGAGCAATACGAGCTAGACACCATATGCAACATGCAACCAGATATCACACTGCCAATTTAGAGCAAGAACCTTGGATGGTGGAGTAGGGGAGCAGAGACTTGGACCTTGTAATGCGCTATCAGTACAAGGAGAATCAGTACAGATGCTCCGTTTACGTTGCTGCAGAAGACCACCATCATCGCCTTCCTTACTATTTTCCTTCCTCTTTCTTGATTTTGCCTTGTCAAGTCAAACCCACAAGAAAAAGGAATCAAATTTGCTCTTCAGAACTCATTGATGCATGATACTGACGAACACTACTTTCCTGTAAGGCAGCCGCATGATAGGAGGATGGAATATGTATGAAAAACAAGACGGCGTGACATATTGACACGTATGATGTATAAAGTGTAAACTAAGCACAAGGTGCTTGAACTTGTTAGAATTGATGCAACCTAGAAACCATATGAAAGATGAAACCAATATCACTCTGCCAAATTAAAAGGGTGCCCTAACAAATGTATTTGACCAAATTAGAAGCAATACATGGCAACAAGCTAGAAATAATATGCAATATGCAACGAATAAAGGTGACTCATCGTAAGTGATTGATGCAGGATACAGAAGAGAGGCGGTTTCATGTAAGAACAAGGTTAACACATAGATGTAGTGTGTACCAAAAATAGGAAGGCATGTCATATTCATAGGTATAGTGTGTAAACTAAGCAGCTGCAATTTACCCTAATTAGAAGCATTACAAGCTAGACACCGTATGCAACATGCAACCACATATCACACTGCAAAGTTAGAGCAAGCACCTGTGATGGTGGTGTAGGGGAAGTGCGGTCTTTAGGTATAGAGCTACCTTCAATATCTTCATTTAGGGTTGCTGTTTCTTGAGAATCATGTGGAGAGGATGAAATTGCATTCTTTATAAGAGTATTGCGTCTCATATTAACCCACGCACATGACTGTCTCATCATAAGCGATAGATGCAGGATACACAAGAACAGTAGTTTGATGTAAGAACATGGTGTGATAGGAAGATGTAGTATGTACCAAAAACAGGAAGGCGTGTCATATTCACATGTATAATGTGTAAGCTAAGGAGATGCAATTTAACAAATTAGGAGCATTGATGAGGGATACCCAAGAAAAGTAGTTTGATGTAAGAACATGGTTAATAGAAAGACGTAGTATGTACCAAAAATAGGAAGGCATGTCATATTCACAGGTATAATGTGTTAACTAAGCAGATGCAGTTTACCCTAATTAGAAGCATTACAAGGTAGACACCATATGCAACATGCAACCACATATCACACTGCCAAGTAAGAGCAAGCACCTGTGATGGTGGTGTGGGGGAATTGCGGTGATCAACTAGAGAGCTACGTTGACTACCTTCATTTAGCCTTGATGTTTCTTGAGAATCATGTGGGGAGGATGACACTGCACTCTTTAAACAAGTAGGGCTTCTCACAGTAACCCACTCGGGTGACTGTCTCATCATTAGTGATTGACGAGGGATACAAAAGAGCATTAGTTTGATGTCTAAACATGGTTAATACACATATGTAGTATGTATCAAAAACAGGAAGGCATGTCATTATCAAAGGTATATTGTGTGAAGTAAGTAGATGCAATTTAACCAAATTGGAAGCAATACAAGCTAGACACCATATGCAACATGCAACCACAATTGACAGCGCGAAGTTAAAGCAAGCACCTGGGATGGTTGTGTGTGGCAATTGAGATCATCAACTACAAAGCTACGTTTACTGTCTCCAACTACTGACACTGCACCCATTAGAGCGCTAAAACGCTTAGTGCTTATCTTCGAATTACACTGGAGCAACTTCTGTCTTTTCTTTTATGCATTCATCAACACTGCGTCAGAGTCTGAAATACCCATGCATAAAAAAAATAGTGTGAGTATGGGTGAAGTGTGTGCACAATTAGTACAGTGTAAAGGTAGCAGATAGCAGGTCGGTGAGAAATAAATGACGGGAGACATATGATAGCTCTACAACATGCATGGCACACTAAATTACTACAGGATTCTATGAAAATAACAGTCGACTGAAAGCAAATAGGTCAGTCAATTTTTTCTGCACCGGCCGATGTACAAAGAACGGGCAGATCGCCTTCATCTACCTCCACCCAGTCAGTGTTGACGATCTTCCTCGAAGCGCCAGCGACCATCGGCCCAGTATTCCTCCCCTGCCTGCGCCCTCCCCTCGACCTCACCACACCGCCGTGCTTGGCACCGCCCCCTGGCCATCCATTCAAGCCCCGCCAACCTCCAGATCGGGCGCAAGCAGCTCCTGCAGCCCACACCCCTATGATAGACACCGATGCGCCCCTTCCCCAGGGAACAGGTGGACTAGGTGCTCCGCGCGCCTAAGCAGGTGCTAGTTCTTTTAATTGCGGTTTGACTGACCCTGAATTGAAATCCAGGCGGGCTACTGACCTCTAGCAAAGGTAAAATAGTAAAAGGGAGGAAACCTTGTGCATTTAGTATCATGAAGAAGATGCAGTAAGAAGTGCTCAACTAGTTTCTTTCGTGGGATGAATATGGTGTGAGCGGAGACGTAAGATTTGCACAAATAAGGGAAGAGGAGTACCTCTTTCTGCTGGTAGTGTTGTGTCCTCCTTTTGTTTTTCCAACGATCTTCTTGTTGTTTGCAAGAAACCAGAAGTTGTGGAGGACGGTGCAGCCTTGGACGAACCCATGGCCAAGTTGTTGAGTGTGGTGCGATGTCCGTCTGTCGACGGCGGGGAAGCAGATCCGAGGCGGCGAACGAGGGCGTAGTGGGAACAACTCCGGTGCAGCGGACGGTTGTGACAGTGGAGCCGCAGCAGTGAGGCGCAGGACGGCGTGGTTGGAGTGGTTCTGGTACGGCGCACGTCGGCGTCAGCGTCGTGGAGGCAGCTCTGCATCGGCTTTAGCTGCTAAGTCCTTGAGGGCGTTGCGGTTGTGGTTGCGTTGGACGACGACGTCGGGGTACCGGCTCCAGCGTGATGGAGGAGGGCGGCAGTGGATTGGCCGCTATGGGGTGGAGGACGGAGGAGGCTGGGGTTTCGCGGCTGGTGGAGAGGGCATTTTCGCGCCCATGGAGTACGAATGGGGAAACGGAGGGAGGCGGGGAACTAAGGGGGGACAATTTTTCGGTTTGAGACGCGCTTGTTTGAAATTTGGGGAAAGTTACAAACTTTGCCCCCATCTAAAATTTCGGACATATTGCGGGTTGGGGGTAGGACAGTCATGTCAGGTGTCCCAAATGTGGGGGGGATAGATTTCGGCCGAGCGCATGGGTGTTTAGGCGCCCATGGCGTATGAATGCTTCTCGGAGGTGGTTGAGACTGGCGTCTTGGTGAAGTTACAAACCTACCCTGGCTTAGACCTTTGGACATTAGGCCGATAGGCTACACGGGCCAGAGTCAGGACAGTAATTTCCTACCACCAAACATTAGTCTCGTGCGGTTTCGGGTGACCAGAGGCCTATTTGGCGCTTCGTTCAATATTTGGGAGCAGGAGCATTAACGTTTTCAGTTCTCTTGAATTGAACTTTCAGGATTTGTCAAACTTCACAAGTCTTTACTCTTGAAAATCCTAAAGCTACGATTATTTTGGCATGGAGGGGGTACATTTGAATATATATTGTACACGAGTATATATTAAAAAATATGCAACTTACTTTAGTTCATGCATGGTTCCAGATATAATCTCCTTGGTTGCAAAAAGAAGTTACCTCCTCTCTCTTAGTTTACAGGGCATGCGCGTACCCCTAGGTCGTCAATTTGACCAACCTAATACAAGTCCTATATTACAAAAAATATATAAACATAAACTTTAGATGTTCTATTTTCAAAAAATATAATTTTTGTGTTATATAGTTTATATTAGGATGATAAAATTGGTAACCTAGGTATACGCGTAGGACTTGTAAACTGACACGGAGGGAGTAGATATGCGTATGAATATATATAGCATGTTCAAACTCACAACAAAGATTGATGCCCCCTTTTACATCTGATTTACAAATGCCATTATCTCGGGTTCAAATTGATGAATGCACTTCCTATGAATTCGAATCTTCAAAACCCCCTTTATGTTGAATTCGACATGTATTCTATTTCGTAGCTAGCAATTTGGAATGTATCCATGCAAGTGACAAATGTATAAAGTGCTTCACACTAACAACATGGAGTGCACTAATTAATGTTTATATATGAATTGCAAAAGCATCCATTGCCTGTATTTCAAACCGCTCTCACTCTATGGATCTATAATATGAAATAAACACATGCACATGCTAGAATTCAATAGAGTATGGGTGTCTGATAGTCCGATTTTCGTCCATACGCAATTTACAAAATTCATGATCTCATCCAAAAATAATAATGCCATTTATTTTTTAATTTAATGCGTAGAACCGCCTTTTACACGTAGATGCACTATGCCTCGACCCATTCTCAAAAACGTGTTATATATCTCTCTACCTAACGCATAAGTGCACACACTTTATATGCATCGGCATTTCTCTTTCACACATGCTCACAATCTCTCTTAGGGTGTCGGGGTGTCTCACGCACATGCTCTCTCGGTTCCTCTCTCTCTCTTTCTAACTACTATGTACCACTCTTTTCACTAATCTCAGTTGGAAAACACTATTTCTCTCACATCCATATATACACACGCACGGTCTCTACTAGCCCTCTATACGCACATATATGTGCCTACATGTCTCCCGCACGCACATTATCTTTAGGCCTCTCTCGCACACATTGCCCCCCCCCCCGACACACCTCTCTCTTAGTAGTTGGCACATATTATTTCATCATATCATTCTGTAGGATATCCCTGGCTGTTAGGCTGGATGGTAATATGAGGCAAAGTTTTACCCTAGTTCAGATCAGACCCTTGTAGTTGAAGAAAGAGCCTACTCCTGGTACTGTATATTAGTGATAGGGGTGTGTACAAAGTACACGTGAATACCAGGCATTGTGCGTGTGTGTATACTATCGACGAACTAGCCTCCAAGCTTGTATAACATACTGGGGGCCTAGGGTTACAAATCATATATAGTCGGCTTATCACCAGTGGGGATAGAGTCCTCCGCTACTCTGGTAGCTTCGTGTTGTACGCCGAGTCCTCCACATGGGTTTTCGTATAACACGTCTCGGTCCAACCTATATGTGGCGTAGGATGGAACCGACCCATGAGTCTTCATGTTGACCCACCACAACTAGAAATGATGTGCCCACCACACCACACACGCAATCGGCCACTAAGAAAATAAGCATATACAATAGTACAACGGTATCTAGCTCACGGTACGTCTCCATATTTTGTTGATGACACTGACGGACTTTGCATTTGATGCGTGCTCCGTATTTTGTTGACGACATTTATGGTCATTGTATTTGAAGCGAAAGCACGATATGGTCACTGGACTTCACAATAAGCTCATCACGTTCACCACATACATTTTGTCATGCTAACCAACATGTGGTTGGATGGTTAGGAGGACAGTGGTTTGTCGATCCCACCAAGGTTAAAGTTCCGGTGCTCGCATTTATGTTGTGTTAATTTCAGTATTTTCCAGCGATGTACGTTTAGTGGGAGGAGACGTTCCACTCGACTATGAGGCACCTATGGTGACTTCGTAAAATCTCAAGATCATATATGCTGGCCCACTCTCTCGAAGGTGCTCATAGGGGTAGGGTTCGTGTGTGTGTGTGCTTATAGCGGTGAGTGCTTGCGCGTATATATGAGCCCTTGCGTCTGTATCGTGTTAAACAAATACATGTCATGATTATACGGTCACTGGCTCACCCGTACAACTCTGTATTTCGTTGATGACACAATCAATTAACCAATCAAAT
>NC_057813.1:252300778-252302652 GCF_018294505.1 Triticum aestivum
TTCCACGCGGCGCAACTAGTGTTGCAGCATCGGGGCGCATAACCGTGGGGCCCACCTGTCAGCCCGTATATGAAAGAAAGAAATTGTAGTTTGAGTCTGTACTGTGTTAATAAAATAGGAGTACATTTTAGGGTGATCATACGGTCACTGGCTCACCATACAGCTCCGTAATTTGTTGATAGCACGATCAATTGACCAGTTAAACGGTCCACATTCAGCAGCGCACATTACCATAGGGCCCACCCGTCAGCGCGTATATGAAGGACAGAAATAGTAATAAATTAGTGGTCGGTGGGTATTCGAAGTCGTGAGACCTCTGGTTGGCAGTCGCCGGCGGTTGGGGGCGTTGATTGGGAGGTGGGGTGGGGATCGCCGGAGAAAAAGCTCGGCACCGGGGGGCTAGAGGGATGGCCGGTGTGGCGGCGGGCCGGCGGTGGGGAGTGGTTTTGGGGAGGGCGGAGCAGCATGGTGGCGCAGGCCGGCCGCGGGCGGCGGGGGCTGGCGGTTCGGCTGGTGGTGGCTGGCGGCTCAGGGGGGTGGAGTTTGATGATAAACTAGAGGCCCTTGATTTCATATCCAAAGGCTGGAAAATCTAATGACCAGAGATGAAAAAGTCAGTCGACTGACTTTTAGCCTCACCCCGCACGTACACATGCATGCACGGAAGACACGCACGCATGCAGGCGTGCAACACTGACACGTACACATAACGTACACACGCACGCATGCTGGCATGCAACACTGACACGTACACATGCACTCACGAACACACGCACGTACGCACCCATGCATGCAACACTGAAACGTACCCTTGCATGCAAGCAACACTCGCACGCCAGCATGCACACAGCACACGATGCAAGACACACGCTCAACCTATATGTGCATGCACCCTTTGTTAAGGACATGGATTGTTAGGTTGGTCATAGTGGAGAGTAACTTAGACTAATAACATGCATATGTTAATAGTCTATGTTACTACCTTCATAGTGGGTAGTATCATATATGTGGTAACATAGATGTCTTCATTTATTATTTTGTAGACTTATTTTGCATTGGGAAGCGCCATGTGATGGTAACATATTATGTTACTCTATTTGCCTCTCTCCTCATTAACTACTTGCCACCTCATCATTTTTTCTTATGTGGCATCTAAGTTACTACCTATGTTACTCCCACTATGACCAGCCTTACGGGTATTAATCAATCTTATCTGTGATAAGCAGAACATTGATGTTTGCACCGGTCTTTATGAATCACAACGTATCGAACGGGCTATCAACATAGTAGGCTTATCTACATGAAAAAGATGACATCACACTCAATGAACAATCATCGGTTTATTAAATGCCCGCTTCTGACCGCCCTGGCCCACCAAAGGTTCCTCTGCTGTGCGCTGCCTGCGTTGGGTCACTGACATGCAGGCCATGTACCCAAAGAGCCCACACGTTAGTGGAAGAATGGTGTGGTTTCCTAGGTTAGAGTCGAGGGCGCCACTCGCTGCACGCCCGGCTGAACATGCCTCTGTGCCGCATTCAAACGCCTCCATGAAACCCGCCCGTGTGGAAGCCGAGAAACCCACTCTAGACACAGGTCCGTTCATGACCGGGCCGGCATTAAACACAACACCGGCCGAGCTCCTCCCGTCCACCATCTATTTAATCTCCTATTTAAACGAGGCCAAACGCCGGCCAAGAATCGCACACCTCCGTCGGTCCACTCTTACAATAGCTTACGAAGAGTAGTTATTCCACATCCAAGCCGGCTGAGTAGCCCATCGGATACGAGCTATGCAACTCGCTGATCCACCTCCCTCCCCTCGCCCGATGGAGCCAGTTGCCGCCCCAAGTCGGCGCGCGGTTAAGCAACTCGCC
>NC_057813.1:252304038-252306402 GCF_018294505.1 Triticum aestivum
CTGTGCTGTCCAGAACTAGCACCGCGTAGTTCATTTGAATGTAATGAAATCCGTCATGTTTGTATGAAAATCCGGTATTTTATATGATTTCCATCGTTGTTTATATGAAATATCAATTTGTCTACGTGTTTGCGTGAATTTCGTCCGGTTGGTTGAGTTGTTGTCATAATGTGTGCGGCTACGGTTGGATGGCATAATTTGCGGGACGCCGGTCGGTCTGCGGGCGGCTCGGGCGGCGCTGTGGGACAAAAAACACAGCTCATGCGAGCTCGTCTCCAACATGCGCGCTGGAGGATGCATGACAGCATGAGCACCCAAGCCATTCCTCGTTCATCGGTGGCCAAGGCACCGGTGGACAAAAGGGTCACCAATATTTTGGCTACCCCGGGCAAGATCCAAACAACCCCTCCCAACAGATTCAAATCCCTTGTTCGCCGTGGAATTTTGCCATGTGTTGTTTTCATGGACTAGCAAGATGCCCGTGCATTGAACGGAACATCAACATGCATCTTTTTTACAAACTCCCGCATGCATGCAAGGGATAATTAATGTCCTCCTTTGCTAGTACCACGAGGAAAACACCATTAATATTGCATTGATTAGTGTTAGTGGCCTTGTATATCTGCAAATTGTAATTTTTATAGTGGCCCCTTGTATATAAAAATGGAGAGAGAAAGATGAGAGATAAGGTGAGGAGGAGTGGGGCGTGGTGGTGGCTGGTGGTTGGACTGTGCGGAGGCATGGGGATGGATGGTGCATTATGTCTAGGTTTGTATCTATCTCACACACACCCATGTAGGTGGGGGACGTGCACGAAGAGAAGAGGTGCACACACGGCGCATGTACTCCCGTCTCTTTCCCAACCACACCCACACGGGTACATGGTGGAGCTCATTTCTGTACGAAAAGGCAGCCCGCGTGGTAATTTGACACGTGTATTGGTTGTCCACTTGGTGGAGGGAGGATCGTCTACCACGGGTGAACAAACAAATTGCGACTTGACGTGTTATGTTAAAAAAAGAGGCAAACCATGTGGGGCCTACCTTAGAAGCAAGGCTCTATACACTAGAGTACTTTTGATGTGTCCCGTCAACTCGCAGAACAAGGAGAAGCTTGCTTAGTACGCCGTCTCCCCCGCTCATGGGCGCGGTGGCTCGCAGGATGAGGTGAAGCTTGCTTACGAGTAGTAGTAGTAGTAGTAGTAATCCTACTATTGTACGCCTTATGCCCGCTCCCTCGCCCACGCGCGCGGTGGCTCGCAGCACGACGAGAAAATTTTACTACTCCCTCTGTTTACTCCTCGTCCCTACTACGTACCTTGGTTAGTACTCCCTCCATTTACTTATACAAGGCTACTATAAAAAAATACATTTTGCATCTATGCAAGGCCACAAATAGTAATCGAGACAAAAGTTACTACTCCCTCCTTTCCAGTTTATGGCTCAATTTCAAAATCTCTCCAACCAAGGTAGACGGTGAGTGGTCGAATTAATTTCGTAGTTTGCACAAGTAATTAGTACGCTTGTTTTTCTCAAGAAGTTATATTTACCGAGGCATTAATTAGAACGAATGCATGAATGACCACTAAATTTCCATGAACTTCTACATGCATTGGTTAGTTTCCTCTTGACACTGCTTGCGTCGGGTGATCTAACGCACCTCGAAATCCAACATGTAATGGTACTACTACTAGTAGTAGAATTGAGACTTATCAAACGGAAAAACGAATGTTTTTTAGATGAGCCATATAAACCCTAGTGGGTACGTACTCCGTAAAAACAGATTTTTCCAAAACTAAGTCGCTCCCTTTCATGAATTCTGTAGTATGCTCCTTCGTCGACACTCCCTTTCATGAATTCTGTACTTCCTATCGCCGACATGTGGGACATATAGCAACCGGGTCGACGTGTCAAGCACCAAATAGCAGTGCAGAACAGCAGGGGGGACGCACCCCACTCGTACCGGCCAAGTAGTAGTAATGACCAATGAGACGTCAAATCACAATGCCGCACCTTCCCAGACGGACGAAGCAACCATTATTTCACACTTCGGTTCACCATCATCTCAAACCATGTAGTATTGCTTCTGCCTCTAGAGGGACACGCGCATCGCCTTGGTACATCATGACCCGTGGGACCGCATGACAGGCCATGCTCCCCCGCCTGTCGCTCGGTAAAATCACCTCATTTTTACTATACTTCCTCCGTATCGGTTTACTACATGGCATGCATGTTGTTCTAGGTTGAGAATTTAACTGGCTATATACGTGATGAACAGTACTCTAGCCTTTTAAAAAATGCATACTTTTGTACAGTAGTAGTATCAATGGATTGCGCCATGGAGCAAAAATTGAAATTAAAAAAA
>NC_057813.1:252306412-252311700 GCF_018294505.1 Triticum aestivum
CTGTGCTGTCCAGAACTAGCACCGCGTAGTTCATTTGAATGTAATGAAATCCGTCATGTTTGTATGAAAATCCGGTATTTTATATGATTTCCATCGTTGTTTATATGAAATATCAATTTGTCTACGTGTTTGCGTGAATTTCGTCCGGTTGGTTGAGTTGTTGTCATAATGTGTGCGGCTACGGTTGGATGGCATAATTTGCGGGACGCCGGTCGGTCTGCGGGCGGCTCGGGCGGCGCTGTGGGACAAAAAACACAGCTCATGCGAGCTCGTCTCCAACATGCGCGCTGGAGGATGCATGACAGCATGAGCACCCAAGCCATTCCTCGTTCATCGGTGGCCAAGGCACCGGTGGACAAAAGGGTCACCAATATTTTGGCTACCCCGGGCAAGATCCAAACAACCCCTCCCAACAGATTCAAATCCCTTGTTCGCCGTGGAATTTTGCCATGTGTTGTTTTCATGGACTAGCAAGATGCCCGTGCATTGAACGGAACATCAACATGCATCTTTTTTACAAACTCCCGCATGCATGCAAGGGATAATTAATGTCCTCCTTTGCTAGTACCACGAGGAAAACACCATTAATATTGCATTGATTAGTGTTAGTGGCCTTGTATATCTGCAAATTGTAATTTTTATAGTGGCCCCTTGTATATAAAAATGGAGAGAGAAAGATGAGAGATAAGGTGAGGAGGAGTGGGGCGTGGTGGTGGCTGGTGGTTGGACTGTGCGGAGGCATGGGGATGGATGGTGCATTATGTCTAGGTTTGTATCTATCTCACACACACCCATGTAGGTGGGGGACGTGCACGAAGAGAAGAGGTGCACACACGGCGCATGTACTCCCGTCTCTTTCCCAACCACACCCACACGGGTACACGGTGGAGCTCATTTCTGTACGAAAAGGCAGCCCGCGTGGTAATTTGACACGTGTATTGGTTGTCCACTTGGTGGAGGGAGGATCGTCTACCACGGGTGAACAAACAAATTGCGACTTGACGTGTTATGTTAAAAAAAGAGGCAAACCATGTGGGGCCTACCTTAGAAGCAAGGCTCTATACACTAGAGTACTTTTGATGTGTCCCGTCAACTCGCAGAACAAGGAGAAGCTTGCTTAGTACGCCGTCTCCCCCGCTCATGGGCGCGGTGGCTCGCAGGATGAGGTGAAGCTTGCTTACGAGTAGTAGTAGTAGTAGTAATCCTACTATTGTACGCCTTATGCCCGCTCCCTTGCCCACGCGCGCGGTGGCTCGCAGCACGACGAGAAAATTTTACTACTCCCTCTGTTTACTCCTCGTCCCTACTACGTACCTTGGTTAGTACTCCCTCCATTTACTTATACAAGGCTACTATAAAAAAATACATTTTGCATCTATGCAAGGCCACAAATAGTAATCGAGACAAAAGTTACTACTCCCTCCTTTCCAGTTTATGGCTCAATTTCAAAATCTCTCCAACCAAGGTAGACGGTGAGTGGTCGAATTAATTTCGTAGTTTGCACAAGTAATTAGTACGCTTGTTTTTCTCAAGAAGTTATATTTACCGAGGCATTAATTAGAACGAATGCATGAATGACCACTAAATTTCCATGAACTTCTACATGCATTGGTTAGTTTCCTCTTGACACTGCTTGCGTCGGGTGATCTAACGCACCTCGAAATCCAACATGTAATGGTACTACTACTAGTAGTAGAATTGAGACTTATCAAACGGAAAAACGAATGTTTTTTAGATGAGCCATATAAACCCTAGTGGGTACGTACTCCGTAAAAACAGATTTTTCCAAAACTAAGTCGCTCCCTTTCATGAATTCTGTAGTATGCTCCTTCGTCGACACTCCCTTTCATGAATTCTGTACTTCCTATCGCCGACATGTGGGACATATAGCAACCGGGTCGACGTGTCAAGCACCAAATAGCAGTGCAGAACAGCAGGGGGGACGCACCCCACTCGTACCGGCCAAGTAGTAGTAATGACCAATGAGACGTCAAATCACAATGCCGCACCTTCCCAGACGGACGAAGCAACCATTATTTCACACTTCGGTTCACCATCATCTCAAACCATGTAGTATTGCTTCTGCCTCTAGAGGGACACGCGCATCGCCTTGGTACATCATGACCCGTGGGACCGCATGACAGGCCATGCTCCCCCGCCTGTCGCTCGGTAAAATCACCTCATTTTTACTATACTTCCTCCGTATCGGTTTACTACATGGCATGCATGTTGTTCTAGGTTGAGAATTTAACTGGCTATATACGTGATGAACAGTACTCTAGCCTTTTAAAAAATGCATACTTTTGTACAGTAGTAGTATCAATGGATTGCGCCATGGAGCAAAAATTGAAATTAAAAAAAGGTGGTACATATAGAGAGCGCTCGTCGCCAAATTATGCATATAGTACTATTAAAAAAGCTAGTACGTGCTTAATTGGGGTGCTAAATTCTATTAGATAAATACTAGTACTATGTACATACCGAAGAGTTAAAGTAACGAGAAGAAACATAACATAGTTCTGCTGGGGGCTCAGCACAACACACCCCTCAAATTAAACTAAGCACACCTGAAATTAAACTATGCAACTAATCCGGTAGACACTGCATTAGAACCACCATGAGCAACAATACTGACACCTTACTCACTCGGAGTCCTCATCCACGTCCTCGACTTCGTCCTTGTCCCTCTTCCTCTTGGCCGATACTTCTTTGCTTGAACCGCACACTTGGCTCTTGCTCTTCATCCAACCCTTGCAGATATTGAAACAAAGGTAGCCATCCATTGCAGCGTAGTGGATGTGGTCTATATCTAGTACATTCTGCTGCCATGCATGACGATGAAACGTGTAATGGGGTTTCTCCAGTTTACGGTATGAAGGATGAACCATGGCTCCTAACAGGGTCAGCATTGAAGGCTAACGAGAGGTCAGCAACTGATTCTTCTGGCAGTCGAAGGGGTTGCCTACAACGAGGCCTATCCGACCCAGGACTTCTTTGTCGTTCTTAAAGTCTACAGTAACGAATTTCACTCTTTTGTCCTTGAGGAAGTTCTTAACATCCTAGCACTCAACGTCGGCATGGCATATGTGGTAGACCAAGCAAACGTTATGTACGCAAACCTGGATCACGGCGGGCTTCTTCCTCTCTTCATCCTTTAGATCCTTCTCTCGTCCCAGGACTATGGTGTACTCAACATCTAGCCCAACGACCCACTCATCATCTGAGTTTTCGAACATGTGTCTGAAGCGAGAAAGGCATCCTTCCACCGTCACGGAAGAATGGGTGTAGATGACGTTGAACTCATCGCCGGTGATGGTTCTAACCTTGTACTCACCGCCGATCATGGAGATTTGGGACGCCATGGATTTGGGAGGAGGGTTAGGATTAGTGGAACTGTCGTAATGTGAATGGACGGGACGACTAGGAGCGAACTGCCGTAGTATTGAAGGACGTGCGAGGACGAGTAGGAGCGAACTGCGAGCGTGCGAACGGCAGGGTAGTGGCTTTCCATTCTCCCATGATACGGGCTTCCGAGAGCCCCTGGATCTGAGATTGAATGGTTGCATGGCGTGATTCTAGACCTATGGGTGATTATCCTATCATGGAGGGTTATTCTGCAAATTTTCAGCAACTTAGCATGTGACCGTTTGATCTCAGATCCAAGGGCTGCCAGCAGCCCGTATCATGGTCGTGCCTACCACGACCGTCGCGTCGCTCGCGCGGTCGCGCCCTTGGAGATTTAACACGGTGCGTTAGGCTATCTGATGTTGGTATGTCATACATAGTCATCACTTAGTCACTCATACTACAACAAGGTTGGCTATAAGTGTATTTTTTACTTCTGTCAATATCTTTCTTCGTACTCCCTCTGTCCCATAATATAAGAACATTTTTGACACTAGTGTAGTGCCAAAGACGTTCTTATATTATGGGACACAGGGAGTACTAGTATTTATTGCATTTGCCAAGGAGTGACCTCTCCCAATGAAATGGTGTGCTTATTATAATTTTGTTGCTAAGTTTGCTTCATTTAATTATCTATAGACTCAAAATTGTCTTTTCACCTAGGTACGCACGCTTAGCGACGTTTCTTTCTTGGGTCACCAAACTAGTCTCTCTCTTCTTGATTAACTTGCCACATCAGACTTTATGCCTATGTGGCAAGCTTAGCACCTGTAGGAGCAAGTAAGTACAATGGTGCGCTTTACATGGCATTTTTGCATATGTGGTGGAAAGAGAGGCAAGGAAAAAGTGGAGAAGTGGGCTCTCATGCAATAGCCAACCTCTACTACATGGTGGAGCATTGGGAGAGGCACCTATATGGAGGTGGTCAGGAATCGGGAGACTCACGCCGGTCGTAGCGCCGCAGTTAAAATGATAATGGCAAGTCAAATCACGGGGCCCCACCTGTCTAGCAGTAACTCGCTGTCAAATCACATAGCCCTACGTTTGCAGCAGCCTACTCCTCGTCTTCTCGCGTCTCTGTCGAACCGACTAGGCAGAACTGCCCCGCCTACCGTGCAGGAAAAGCCCTGCCCTTGACTTTTAAATACAACTACATCCGCTTAAGAATCCAATGATATACTTTTTGTGACATAGTAACTCATATTTAGTTAGTCAAATGGATGACCTAGAACTATGTGCAGGCCCTATAAACTGAGACGCCTAAAAATAAAAAAACCAAGACGGAGAGGGTAGTTCAGCATGTATCTTTTTAGATCAATATAGTCGGGATTCACCAAGGAGTAAAAGCAAGTGGTAGGCTGCTCCTATCGTGTTGGCATAGCAACTCAAGCAGGGTCAGTCCACACACGAAATGGCGACACACTTAACAGGACCCCTTTGGCTGGGATGTGGCTCATCCATCGTCTTGTTCCACGTGCGATGCACCAAATTATAGTTCGGAGCAACGATTGGAATTGGAGGCACCCCGGTTGTAGCGCCGCAGTAGTAGAAAATGAGCGATGAGGGGTCAAATCACAAAGCAACACCTTTCCCACATTAAGCTGGATGGACGAAGCAACCATCATTTCACTCTAGGGCGCAAGAGCATAAAGAGAAGAGAAAACAATGATGCATGCGGTAGCTACCTAGGGCACCCTAGGGTAGGGATCTCCACTACAGATCCTTTTTTTTTGAAAGCGCCTCCACTACAAATCGGCTTCTCCCTCGTCCTCTTGAAGAAAACTGATGATGAGTGCGGTGGTAGGGTTTGTAGGAGTACTACGGCATGCGGGGCCACGTCGTAGTAAACAGGTTCGAGTCGACACCTTAAATATGTGTGGGCC
>NC_057813.1:252311710-252313629 GCF_018294505.1 Triticum aestivum
CTTGGTTTTATGGGAACGAGGAAGCATTTTGGGTTCGGGGACTAGTGGAGATATATTACATACAAAAAATTGTGGACGTAGGTTCGACCGAAAGGCAATGATGCATGGGCCTTGCATTTTGATATACCCGGGGCCGCATGAAATTTGCTACTCTACTCAAAACTAGTAAGGTACACATGTATTGAACGCATGAGATTTCGAAACCAAATTATGAATAAATACACACTATAGCATGTAAAGCTGTGAGTCATATATGCATGATGTAGATGTTCGTTTAGTTCTTATAGTTCATCTCTTTCAAAATCAATTAGTTTTATAAAAATGTTAAGATTCATGGGGTTGTGCATTGTAAATCATAAAGTAAAAAACAAATAATGGCAATTCATTTAGAAAAAATAATCAATTATGATACAGAAGATTCTAGAACAAAGCAGAAGTGCTTGTGTTTTGAGGTCTGTGCATTATGCTTAAGTTCAACCATGGAGTCTTCTAAATTGTACATGTGGCAGATCTGGTGGAATGTTGATGATATCCAACGGGCAGTAGTGCTCAGATTTGCCTATCTCTGCACTGTCGGATTAGCTTCATCCAGCGACCATCTTTCAAAGTTATTGGCACACTATATAGTTCTTGTGCCATAGTTGCATGTTTTGGAAAAAAGCTACTAGTGGGTTGTACTATCTATTTAGGAATAGAAGATGTATACATGGAAGTTGTAGGGAAAGAGATGACATGGAGCATCTCAATTCCTATGAGTAGGGATTGGAAAAGAGATATATTTGGTTCACATCATAGGAACTTTTCTATTGAATCTAGAGATGACATGTATCTCAATTCCTACGAGGAGGGATTAGAAAAGATATGTAATTTGGTTCATATCATAGGAACTTTTCTATTGAATATACGCTAATGTTTATTTTCCTTTGAAATTAAGGGAGTATAGGAATCCATTCATATGAACCAAGTGGCTCTAAAGCTATAGAAATGATATCATGTTTATTTCCTTTGAAATGTGGAGTATATGAATCTATTCCTATGAACCAATTGGATCTAAAGGAAAAAATCCTATAAAAATCATATCATATAGAGTTCCTATGATATTCCTCGACACTAAAGGATGGTTGAAATTGCTGCGGATGATACGATGGTACTTCTTTGTAGACTCCTCACCCATCTTTATAGTTACCTCTCGAAGATGAATGAAATGATATATACAGGGTATTCTACATGTGCAATTTGGTACACGAAAACTCGGTTAAAGTTTGCGAGGTTCGAATTTTCAATAAAGCTATATGCACTGCATTTCGGAATGGAGGGAGCATACAGCAATTGCTAACACTCACGTGGAAGATTTGTGTGTAGGAGGAGTGGCTGCTCTGTTAAATGACATGGCAAAACTGACACTGTCGGATGCCGATCTAACGGTTCTTACGGCGTTCGTCAGGAAAGGGCTTGTGGCGAACGTTTGTCGGATAATGATTTACGAACACATGAATTGCATTGATACGTGCCCCCCCTCTCTCTCACGCACACGCACCCTCACGAGTTACGACTCTCCCGAGTCCTCTCGCAGACTCGCACATCGCACCCACCATCTATCTGCAGGTAGACGTCACACACATATGTTCTCTTCACACCCTACACTGAGAACTTCTAAAAAACAAAAGACATCACACACATTTTATTTTAGCTCACACGTCACACACTTATACTATTACACTTGCGGTGAACGTTCTTTGGGCATAGTATATTGTACTCTCACGAAGAGAAATGATGCACGCACGCACTAGTTCTCTCACACCCACTCGCGGGTACACGTAGGAGCGCATTTTTTTGAAGCTGGTACAACAAAAGCACTCCACTATATAAAAGCAGGAGCCTTAGCGCTTGCTTTACTAGGGTTCCTCTTGTTCACTCTC
>NC_057813.1:252313639-252315126 GCF_018294505.1 Triticum aestivum
CATGCTCTCCAGATCTAAGCAAGACATAGGTGGCCACACTCTCTCTCAGCTCACGGCTGGTCACAAATCCGGCCGGACAACCTCGATCGGGGCAGGGGTGTAGGTGCATCGTTCACGCTGTCGCCGGCGGCAAGGGAGGAGACCAACGGCTGCCCGTGCGTCCCGATCGGTGGCCGTTTCGTTCTCTCTGAGAGAGCGCCGGCTCGGGAGGGCCTCCGACCCCTTCTTCCTCCCTGTGGTATTGTGGCCAAGATGCGGCCTCCCGACGCCGTATTTGCCACATGCCGACGACCCTCGGGTATATGTTCCTTCGAAACCTGCCTTGCCCTACTGCCCAGCTCCTTTTGTGTGGATCCTTTTCTACCTCCGTCCGTTGTTCCAAAGCCACCTAGACTTCTACTATTATTAGAAGTAAAGCTAGTTCATACAGTCGACTCTAAGCGTTGGTTCAAATAGGGAAGAAAGTGGGAAAGCTGTAGCATGAATCTAGGACTTGGTTCTAAGAGGAAACGGGGGAAAGTAGTAATACCTGCTGTCCCTACGCCCATATCGCTACCGTTAATGTAAAATCACATGAAGCATTAAGCAATGCCACCTAATGTCACTATAAGTAATGGTCTAGTGCCGTCGATAAATTGAAGCAATGCCACCACCATTTTATGAAGTGCTTCCATCTTGCTTTATTTCCCATGAATTGTGTTTTTGCAGTTACACTTAAATCTCACACCGCTAACATTGCTTCATCCCAGTGGAACTGCACAAATTTGATTGCACATTTACTGACCATGTGCTACTCTCATGACAGTAATACTAATGCTATTGTTCTGCATGTTAATCTAGTGGCATTGTTGATGTGATGTGATGCTACTTACTTAAGGACTCTTCATATTGTCAATCTAGTGCCAATTATAACACAATAGATGTTGCTGTTAATCATACGCCACTACAAATATCTGTCACTATTTAAATAACCGTATTTGGTATTTGCGCAAATAGGGATGTCTGTCTCCATATCGTTTCGGGATGTCTGTCTGCGTATCGTTTCTATCCGCGCAATCAAAAGCACACACCTCAATTTTAGTACAACTACGCAAAATGAGATGGCTATCCCTCGTTGTCATCGTCTAACCTCCCGTCTTCAAGGTATCCCTACATTGGTAGTAACTAAGGTAGAATGACCAATGCAATCTAAAAGAAGTTGATTCGTATGTTTTACTTCCTAATTGCAGTGCAAGGACGAGCTAAAACAACTGCATCCTAGTCTTGAATGCACTTTCTACCAGTTCATCCATGGACCGAGGACTAGCTGGCATGGCTGCACCGCAGTTTTTTGGACAGGTGCATGGACAAGAGGCATTGTGGTCTGCTTATTTCTGCAAATAGCGGTGCTTAAATTTAGTGGAATGCACAAGAATTTCACCTGGTCAGTACACTGCATGGTTCAGTTCAGCATTCCAGCTGAGACCACAATTATAATTGGTTATTCT
>NC_057813.1:252315136-252316731 GCF_018294505.1 Triticum aestivum
GAATGAGAGAATCTAACCCTGGATGGTGGCAACAAGAAAAAAACCAGAGTGAACTCCAGGAAATTTAAGCCTGCCGGGAGGCCCTTTGCTCAGAGAAGCCTTGTTTGTTTTTTCCTGATTTGTAAACCTTCTCACAACTTTGTCTTTTGCTGTGATCTAGTATATGTTTGTTATGTTCTATGAATCATTGAGATGTATAAAATTGCTTAACTTATACTTTTCAAGTTTTTTATGAAGACGAGTTTAATGTGAGTGTTCCACATGAGCGCTGGACTAGCGTGTGAACGTTTGGAATTTATTACATTGTGGCCTTAGTTAACTGCATGAACCACTGTAACAAGATACATATTTGCTTATATGCCAGACAACAGATTGTTGATTGTTAGCTGGTCGATAGCCTAATGTTGAAGCGAGCTGAGCCAATGTGCCATGTTTTGCACAACTGCTTACAAGTGGGGTAGCACCAACAGTGTTTACAAGTACTTATGTATACGTCGGTGCACAGTTCTTGAACGAGTGCTCTATTTCATCAAAACACACACTGCTCGTATGATAAACCGTGACAACTTATGTCTTACCATGCCATATTCATGAAAAAACTAGTGAGGACGCATCTGTTTCGGCAACAATTACGATGGTTCTCACATGATTCACGGGCACACAAAAGTAGCAGCAGTTCCCATAAACGGATTCAAACAGAGTACTAGCCCCAGAGGGGTCGATAACAGGAAAGGTTCGGATAATTAGACACAATCCAAACTACTATTAAACACTAGCTGGGGCAACTATTTCATGCCTCGATCTAATTTGGGCTGGACACAAGACGGACCTTGCCATGAACATCATCGAGGATGTTCCGCAGCAGCTCAATCCTGTGAACCTTCATGAAGACAACCTTGTGGCCTTGCCACTGATAAACTTGTTTGTGGAGGCATGCCACATCATCTTCCTGCTAAGCTTGACAAGAACAGTATGCCTCACAAACGAAGGAGTAGCTTTGAACTTCTTGTGCTTCAGTACACCCTGGACAACACGCCTGACAACAGTGAGGCTGGAATACAACTCTTCATTAGTATAACCGCAAATGGCTTCCAGGATCCAACAGCCTAAGAACTTTGTTTTCCCAGTGCGTGCCTCATAGCGAGTGACATGTACAACCACACAATCCTTGTCTGCATCAGGGCTCTAATTGAAACAGAAACAAATTCTGAATTACTTTTCAGTATAAGAAACACAAGTTATTTAAACCACTATGTATAGCATGGCATCGAAGCTAATAAAATTTTGCATTATTAATCACCACATACTTAGATGAAAAACCATAATCGAGATCGGCAAAGAAGAAAATCACCTTGGGCAGCTCAGTGGGGGGGACACATCCTCGAAGGGGGAAAATTGCTCCTGAAGTGCCACGGGGGCTGTAAACTCAAACTGGGCGTTGACCATCTCAGTAGTGGCCATGAGCGTATCTGGGGTCGGCTCGGTGGCTGCCTCCATCTTCTTGGAGCTCTCTGTCTCGTGGGGATCAGCCTCCCGCGTCTGCTCCAATATCGGCAGATCTTTGCCCGGTTCTCCTTGGTCCATCATGAAACTGA
>NC_057813.1:252317026-252321002 GCF_018294505.1 Triticum aestivum
ATGCGAGTGTTGCCTTTCTTGAAGACGGTGAGGGAGAAGGGGATTCAGCAAAGAGTGAAATGATGGTTGCTTCGTCCGTCAAACTTAGACTGCGGGGAGTTGGGTTTTGTAATACGACGACTCGTTACTGCCGCGCTACGACCGGGGTGACTCTCCGCCTACATACTGCCTTCTAATTTGGTGGATGGCATTTGGGCCCGCGCACTGCATGGCCCGCATGTCGGTGAACAAGAGTATAACAACATTCTGTAGAGGGAGACGTTTCAATGACCTAGGAGGAGCCAGAAGCGGTAGAGTGTCTCCACTGTACTAGTACTAATTGTTTTTCTGGGTAGCTATAGAGTGTGTCCACTGTACTAGTAGTAATTGTTTCTCTGGGCTCAAGACAAAACAGCCCATCCACACTAGTAAATAGTAAAATCAATTCAAAAGCCCATATATTTACTGAATGAGAGGCGCTACCCACACCCAGCACACCGCCCCCCCCCAAACCTGGGTGCTCTACTTCCTCCTCGCTCCCACCCACCTCACGTCAGCTCGCTCCACTCGTACCCCCAAATTCCTCACCTCACTCCTATAGAAAACCCCAGCTCCCCTTCTTCCTCACTCCTACAGAAAATCCCCAGCTCCCCTTCTTTTTCGCTCGCACTACAACTAGGCTCATCATTCGTTACTCTGCTCAAATCCATGAGCGTGACGCAACGCCCTCGAGGAAAATGGCGCGCAGAGAAGATGAGGCTCCCGCCAGCGGCGACGCCTGTTATAGATCCCGCACCTGGCAGCGTGGGGAGAAGCGGCGACCTTGCCCCCACCGGATCCCAGGAACCTGTAGAATCTCGGGTGGACCGCATCAGCGATCTCCCGGACGCCGTCTTGGGGAGATCATCTCGCTTCTCCCCACCAAGGATTGCTGCCACACCCAAGTCCTCTCAATTTGGTGGCGCCTTCTATGGCGCGCTGTGCCCCTTAATCTTGACTGTCGTCATCTATCTCTCTTCAATGATTTTGAAATCCCCAGAGCCATCATCTCCTCCCACCAGGGCTCCATTCAAAGCCTCTGCATCCCGTCATGCTACCTGAGCAAGCATACCATGCCCTGCACGGTGGACGCCTGGCTGAAATCCCCTGAATTCACAAAACTACAGCTGCTTGAGTTCTACTATTCCCCTGGAAATCACATACCACATACTGAACGCCATGAACTTGTGCCCTCAGCACCGATGTCCATCTCACGGGTTTCCTCCTCTATCCACACCGCCACCTTTGCACTATGCTACCTACCAGACAATCTGGTACTAAACCTTCGACTCCCATTTCTCAAGAAACTTTCACTTGTGCAGGGTTCGTATATCGGAGGCCTCATTGCACAGCATCATCCACTCCAGTTGCCCTGCGCTGGAGTGCTTGGTGCTTGTTTTCATAGTTAGAATCGGTTGTCTCCAAATAAATTCGCCTAACCTTGTAAGAATTGGAATTTCTTTTGACGGAAGGCAGTTCTTCAGGTACTTTATATTATCATCTACACTTGTAACCATATGCTGCATTTTAAATTTCTGCACATAAGTTATATATCATCTTGGAGTACACATTTTGTACTAATATTATGTTCTATGCTCAATGAAGAGTTTCTCCATGGATGGCCTATCAATGGTGCTGGATTCTGTCAAGATCTTATATATCCAAATGAATAGTTTTGATCTGAACAAGATTGTTGGCTTGCTACAATGCTTTCCATGTCTGGAGAAGTTGTATATAAAGGTGATAATTTCACGCACATTGGAAGCCCGCATATAGTGTACTAGAATTAACCGTTCAGCGGTTGCTCTTTCGACACTCTTCTTTTAGACCTTAACTGTTTTCAATCTTCATGTCCATTTAGGCAACAGGATGGGGTAAGAAAGTTATAACCAATCGGTGGATTCGTAAGCATCGGGATTTTCTCACTTCTCATGAGATTCGATTGAAGACAATAACGCTAGAATGATATGTAGCCAACCGTGCAAACACTAGTTTTGTCACATTCTTCCTGTTGAATGCGAGGTTACTATTGTCCATCGGGCTTAAGTTTATCAGCAGCATGGTTTTGACGGATGGGTATGTCGAAGAGCAAAAAAAGGAGTTTCAGGTGGGCAAAAGAGCTTCTGAACCTGACGGGCTTCTATTTACAACATATTGTGGTCATAATCCAGTAAATTTTACGACCCAGGATGTTCATTCTATGGACCTGACCGATCCATTTGACTGTGACTGCCGAAAACAGTGCTGGAGTTAGACGTTGTTGCCCTTTTCAACTTGGGTTTTTTTGTAAACCTGATGAACAATTAACCCTCGTGCTTTTGTACAGTTTGTAAGCTGGAGTTAGATGTTCCTGCCCTTTTCAACTCGACTGTGACTATCATATTTTCTTTGAAACAAGGCAAATAGCTTGCCATTCGTTTAATTTAGAGTGAAATATTGTAACAAATCCCAACCAAGGGAAATAACATCACTCTCGCCGGCTGCTCGAGCTCACTGTGCATTACAGAAGCCAAGTGATTAGCCCCCACCAGCTCCCACGAACTTATTTCGAACTAGCGCATCAAATGAGTTGTAAATTTTCATAGGAAAGGCTGCATGACCGTGACAAATTTGGATTCTGACATTTGGGACCCGCGAGGAAATAGCCTATCCAAGGTGGTGACGGCTTACTAGCTAGTCAACAAACAATTCTGCCTACCAGCCGTTGGATTGACATCCAACATCTGTCGTGTATCTTCTATCTCTTGTCTTCTTCTTCCTCCAGCCGCCCAAACCAAACCACCCCTCGGCTCCGCCTGCTCCCGCCTCCTATGGCTGGCTGCGCCTCCATCGCCCTACCGTACTGTAACACCCCGGAGCCGATGCGCCGGGTGTCTCCCAGTTATTCACCGTAGTTGCCATGTCATTTTCTTGCGTGTTGCATTTTTCCATGTCATCATCTGCATTTCATCTGCATGTTGTCTTGCGAATCTTGTTGGGAGGATGGCAGAGTAGAATCTGTAGAGAACCTTCGTTTCAGTTGCTCGGAAGGACCACCATCATCCAATGCCTTGCCAATTTCCTTCAGCTTTATTGATTTTGCATTGTGAGGTCATACCGACAAGAAAAAGGAATATAATTCGCTCTTCAGAACTCATTCATGCATGATACTGACGAACACTACTCTGATGAAAGCCAAAGTCATGATATGAGGATGGAATATGTATGAAAAAATGGACGGCTTGACATATTCACACCTATGATGTGGTAACTAAGCAGAAGGCACTTCAACAAATTAGAAACACTGCAAGACACCATATGGAAGGTGCAATCAATATCACTCTGCCAAGTTAAAACTGTCTCGTCATAGGTGGCGTTCATCAAACTAGAAGCAATACATGCTAGCAATTATATTCAAGACGCAAACCAATATCACACTGCCAACTAAAAGGTGTCCCATCATAAGTGACTGATGCAGGATACACAAGAAGAGTAGTTTCATGTAAGAACATGGTGTGATAGATATAGTATGTACCAAAAACAGGAAAGCGTGTCATATTCACATGTATCATGTGTAAGCTAAGCAGATGCAGTTTACACTAATTAGGAGCAATACGAGCTAGACACCATATGCAACATGCAACCAGATATCACACTGCCAATTTAGAGCAAGAACCTTGGATGGTGGAGTAGGGGAGCAGAGACTTGGACCTTGTAATGCGCTATCAGTACAAGGAGAATCAGTACAGATGCTCCGTTTACGTTGCTGCAGAAGACCACCATCATCGCCTTCCTTACTATTTTCCTTCCTCTTTCTTGATTTTGCCTTGTCAAGTCAAACCCACAAGAAAAAGGAATCAAATTTGCTCTTCAGAACTCATTGATGCATGATACTGACGAACACTACTTTCCTGTAAGGCAGCCGCATGATAGGAGGATGGAATATGTATGAAAAACAAGACGGCGTGACATATTGACA
>NC_057813.1:252321012-252323505 GCF_018294505.1 Triticum aestivum
GCGCCTTCTATGGCGCGCTGTGCCCCTTAATCTTGACTGTCGTCATCTATCTCTCTTCAATGATTTTGAAATCCCCAGAGCCATCATCTCCTCCCACCAGGGCTCCATTCAAAGCCTCTGCATCCCGTCATGCTACCTGAGCAAGCATACCATGCCCTGCACGGTGGACGCCTGGCTGAAATCCCCTGAATTCACAAAACTACAGCTGCTTGAGTTCTACTATTCCCCTGGAAATCACATACCACATACTGAACGCCATGAACTTGTGCCCTCAGCACCGATGTCCATCTCACGGGTTTCCTCCTCTATCCACACCGCCACCTTTGCACTATGCTACCTACCAGACAATCTGGTACTAAACCTTCGACTCCCATTTCTCAAGAAACTTTCACTTGTGCAGGGTTCGTATATCGGAGGCCTCATTGCACAGCATCATCCACTCCAGTTGCCCTACGCTGGAGTGCTTGGTGCTTGTTTTCATAGTTAGAATCGGTTGTCTCCAAATAAATTCGCCTAACCTTGTAAGAATTGGAATTTCTTTTGACGGAAGGCAGTTCTTCAGGTACTTTATATTATCATCTACACTTGTAACCATATGTTGCATTTTAAATTTCTGCACATAAGTTATATATCATCTTGGAGTACACATTTTGTACTAATATTATGTTCTATGCTCAATGAAGAGTTTCTCCATGGATGGCCTATCAATGGTGCTGGATTCTGTCAAGATCTTATATATCCAAATGAATAGTTTTGATCTGAACAAGATTGTTGGCTTGCTACAATGCTTTCCATGTCTGGAGAAGTTGTATATAAAGGTGATAATTTCACGCACATTGGAAGCCCGCATATAGTGTACTAGAATTAACCGTTCAGCGGTTGCTCTTTCGACACTCTTCTTTTAGACCTTAACTGTTTTCAATCTTCATGTCCATTTAGGCAACAGGATGGGGTAAGAAAGTTATAACCAATCGGTGGATTCGTAAGCATCGGGATTTTCTCACTTCTCATGAGATTCGATTGAAGACAATAACGCTAGAATGATATGTAGCCAACCGTGCAAACACTAGTTTTGTCACATTCTTCCTGTTGAATGTGAGGTTACTATTGTCCATCGGGCTTAAGTTTATCAGCAGCATGGTTTTGACGGATGGGTATGTCGAAGAGCAAAAAAAGGAGTTTCAGGTGGGCAAAAGAGCTTCTGAACCTGACGGGCTTCTATTTACAACATATTGTGGTCATAATCCAGTAAATTTTACGACCCAGGATGTTCATTCTATGGACCTGACCGATCCATTTGACTGTGACTGCCGAAAACAGTGCTGGAGTTAGACGTTGTTGCCCTTTTCAACTTGGGTTTTTTTGTAAACCTGATGAACAATTAACCCTCGTGCTTTTGTACAGTTTGTAAGCTGGAGTTAGATGTTCCTGCCCTTTTCAACTCGACTGTGACTATCATATTTTCTTTGAAACAAGGCAAATAGCTTGCCATTCGTTTAATTTAGAGTGAAATATTGTAACAAATCCCAACCAAGGGAAATAACATCACTGTGCATTACAGAAGCCAAGTGATTAGCCCCCACCAGCTCCCACGAACTTATTTCGAACTAGCGCATCAAATGAGTTGTAAATTTTCATAGGAAAGGCTGCATGACCGTGACAAATTTGGATTCTGACATTTGGGACCCGCGAGGAAATAGCCTATCCAAGGTGGTGACGGCTTACTAGCTAGTCAACAAACAATTCTGCCTACCAGCCGTTGGATTGACATCCAACATCTGTCGTGTATCTTCTATCTCTTGTCTTCTTCTTCCTCCAGCCGCCCAAACCAAACCACCCCTCGGCTCCGCCTGCTCCCGCCTCCTATGGCTGGCTGCGCCTCCATCGCCCTACCGTACTGTAACGCCCCGGAGCCGATGCGCCGGGTGTCTCCCAGTTATTCACCGTAGTTGCCATGTCATTTTCTTGCGTGTTGCATTTTTCCATGTCATCATCTGCATTTCATCTGCATGTTTTGCAAAACTTGCATCCGTTCGGGTTTCCCCGGTTCTCTCCGTTGTCCGTTCGGAGTCCAGACCACACTCACGCGCACCCGTCGCCCCTCTCAGACCTTGTTTCGTGGGAGGGAGAAAAACACTCTCGGAATGGACCGAGATTTGCCGAGTGGCCTTGGTATATCACAGGTAGACCACCCGTCAAATTTCGTTCCATTTGGAGGTCGTTTGATGCCCCAACGGTTAACCACGTAGCCCGTAACCCCTCTCTCCTTGCAGCCCAGCCCCTCTTCACCACAGCCTATGAGCCCATCCAAACCCCCTCCATGCTCTCGGTCGTTCGATTACGAACGTGTGGGCGAAAACCGCACCCCATTTGGAGTCTCCTAGCTCCCTCTACCTATAAATATGTGGTCCCCTCTGATTGTTCGCGCAGTCCAAACCCTAGCCTCTTCCCCTCTGCACCGCCGGACATGTCCGCGCGCCGCCAGACGTTTCA
>NC_057813.1:252324022-252330758 GCF_018294505.1 Triticum aestivum
GCCACCGCCGACGTGCGCTGCCTCGCCCGAGTGACCCCGCCGCCGGCGAGCTCCGCCCCGCCGCCCACGCCTCCCGCGCCCGCTTGTCGTTCGCGCCTCCTGCGCCCGCTTGCCTTTGGTCCCGCGCGCCGCCCACCGGAGATCCACGCGTCAGCTGCCGAAGGCCAGCCGCCGCCTCAGCTCCTCGTCGCCGCCGCGACCACTTCTGACCAGATCCGACCGGGAGGTGGCCGGATCCGTGCGCCGCCGCCCGTCCTCGCGCCCCCTCGCTGGCGCAGCCTCGTCCCCGACCGTCTTCCTCTTCTCCGGCGACCCAGCTCGGGCCATCCTCGATTCCCGTGCGAACCCTAGGTTGACCCCGTTTTTTCTTCTGTCCTGAATTTTTGCATTATGTTGCTCTTTTCATCATGCCATAAATTCTTGTGTGCTGCTCCGAGTTGTGCATATAATATGTCAAAATGTTCATTGTGAGATGTTCTTCATTTTGTTTCATTGTGCCATGCCTGCTTGAGTTCATCTTGATGCCCTAATTATCGTTGCAAGAGTGCTATATGATGTTAACTGTTCTCTGTTAACAGAACTTGGTGATTTGTCATTTTCATTGCATTTGGGGTGTGCGCCCTATGAGCTTGATGTCTACATGAGTTTTGAGCTACATCATGCCATATTTACTGTGATGCAATCCATGTATTTTTTCTGAGTCTTTTAGTGAGTGCATCAAGCTCGTGAAGTAGGGTACTTGTTGTTACTGTTTTGCTAGGCTAAATCTGCTATATCATGATGCTATGTAAAGCTGCTTCTACAAGTCGTTCTATGCATAACCTGAGATATTCACTAAGGATGTTTTGTTACACATGTCATGATATATCTATCCATGCTCTTGGTTGCATTTATAGTCTGTTGTAGCTTACTGTAATCTTGCTCTCAAATTGCTAAATAATGTTGTTGTCGGCCTGTTAACATTAAGTTCAGTTTTGCCATGTGTTTTGCTAGTGATCCATGCACCCTATGTACTTTCTCTTGACATGCTTAGCTTCATAAACATGTATTATTACTGTTGGTCACCTTGTCATGCCATGTATTGCCCTGTGGTGAGTGGTACAAGCTCACCAACACGTCTACTTATTGTTGTTCCTGCCATGTCTGAATCTGTCATATCATTTGCCATGTTTGCATGGATGCTACCACCTTTTGTGTTGATCTTTGGAATTAGTTCATTAAGTGAGTTTTGTTCTTTGTCTCTAGTATTAGAATGTCATGCCTTTGTTTGCCATGTTAAGTTCATGTAGCATATTGTTTGATAGCTCTAAACATTGCAACCTGAGGTTATTTCTGCCATGCACAGTGATTTCTGCTAAGTCTGTGAAACTGTTATTATTTGCAATCTTGCCATGTCCTTTTGAGCATGTTATAGTGTTTTCTGGAGATATCTCAGTGTTCATTTTTTGTCATGCTTTACCTGTACATCATTTCCATGTCCTTTGTTTTCATGTTGAGTTTCTTTAGCATATTGGTTTGATGCTTGCAAGATGCCTAGTTGTTGTTTTGGACAGCTTGTCCTTTAAACTTGCATAGAGTGTATGTGTTGAACCGTTGCTCCGTTTTGAGTGTGCTATATATGAAACTTGCCTAGAATTGCATGTAGTTTCATATTACCTTGTTGCATCCATGTTTTGAGTGTGTTTGCTTGATGTTTGAATGCATTTTGCATCAATGCCATGTTCAACTTGTTTTGCTCATATCTTCTAGGCCGTAGCTCCGAATTAAACGAACTTATTATGTAAATTGACTAGAATTTCGTGTAGATCATCTTGGTGCATCTTAACTTGCTGGTTACCAACTTGAACATAAGGTTTATTCAGATCTGGACCAATTTCGAAATTTGCATATGAGGACTTACCGGATTTGTTATATGTTGTTTCCGGCCCCATTTAAACTTGCTTTGTTGTGTTATTCTTGTTTGCATCATCTCTTGACATGAGTAGCCTCATCTAGCTTTGTCATGCATCATACTTGGTTGAGCATCATGCCATGTCTATATGTTGTGTGTTTACCTTGGTGTTTGCTTCTTTCGGGTTGTGCTTCTTCTCGTTAGTTCCTATTTCGTTGCTATCGTGAGGGTTCGTTCGTCTATGCTTGGTTCATCTTCGTGGCTTCATATTCTTCATGGACTCGTTCTTCTTCCTAGCGGGATTTCAGGCAAGATGACTGTCACCTTGGATCTCACTACTATCATTGCTATGCTAGTTTCTTCGTTCTATCGCTTTGCTGCGCTACCTATCACTTGTTCTTCAAGCCTCCCAATTTGCCATGTCAGCCTCTAACCTTTTTCATCCTTCCTAGCAAACCGTTGTTTGGCTATGTTACCGCTTTGCTCAGCCCCTCTTATAGTGTTGTTAGTTGCAGGTGAAGTTGAAGATTGCTCCATGGTGGACAGGATTATGTTGGGATATCACAATATCTCTTATTTAATTAATGCATCTATATACTTGGTAAAGGGTGGAAGACTCGGCCTTATGCCTGGTGATTTGTTCCACTCTTGCCGCCCTAGTTTCCGTCATACCGGTGTTATATTCCTTAATTTTGCGTTCCTTACATGGTTGGGTGATTTATGGGACCCCCTTGACAGTTCGCTTTGAATAAAACTCCTCCAGCAAGGCCCAATCTTGGTTTTACCATTTGCCTCACCACCACCTATACCCTTCCCTTGGGTCGGCCAACCCTAGGGTCATCTTTATTTTAGCCCCATCGGGCTAGTGCTTCTCTAAGTGCTGGTCCGAACTGAGTAGACTGCGGGGCCACCTCATGGAAACTTGAGGGCTGGTTTTACTCGTAGGATGTCTCATCCAGTGTTGCCCTGAGAACGAGATATGTGCAGCTCCTATCGGGATTGTCGGCACATCGGGCGGCTTTGCTGGTCTTGTTTTATCATTGTCAAAATGTCTTGTAAACCGGGATTCCGAGACTGATCGGGTCTTCCTAGGAGAAGGAATATCCTTCGTTGACCATGAGAGCTTATAATGGGCTAAGTTGGGACACCCCTGTAGGGTATAAAATTTCGAGAGCCGTGCCCACAGTTATGTGGCAGATGGGAATTTGTTAATTTCCGGTTGTAGAGAACTTGAGACCAGATTCGAATTAAAACGCATCAACCGCGTGTGTAGCCGTGATGGTCTCTTTTCGGCGGAGTCCGGGAAGTGAACACGGTTTTGTGTTATGTTTGACGTAAGTAGGAGTTCAGGATCACCTCTTGATCATTGCTAGCTTCACGACCGTTCCGTTTGCTTCTCTTCTCGCTCTCACTTGCGTATGTTAGCCACCATATATGCTTAGTCGCTGCTGCAACCTCACCACTTTACCCCTTCCTTTCCCATTAAGCTTTGCTAGTGTTGATACCCATGGTAATGGGATTGCTGAGTCCTCATGGCTCACAGATTACTACAACAATAGTTGTAGGTATAGGTATTGCGATGATCATGACGCGAGAGAGATGCTTACTTGTTTTGGAGTTCTTCTTCTGCTTCTTCTTCGATCAGGAGATAGGTTCCAGGTCGGCAGCCTGGGCTAGCAGGGTGGATGTCGTTTGAGTTTCTGTTTGTGTTTCATCCGTAGTCGGATGTTGATCTTATGTATGATGTATTGATGTATTCTTGCGCATTTGTATGCCTTGTATTCCCCATCTATTATGTAATGTTGATGTAATGATATCCACCTTGCAAAAGTGTTTCAATATGCGGGTCTATACTTGGTGGGACCTTACATTTCCTCCTGGATAGGGTTGCATATTGGGCGTGACAAGTTGGTATAAGAGCCTCGACCGATCATAGGAGCCCCCTTGTTTGATCGTGTAGTTTGGCCGTTGTCGAGTCTAGAAGAAAAATTGTTTTCAGAGTCTAGTTATATCAGAGAGTAGGAATTCCTTTTACCTCTCAACCCCTTCGTCGCTTTGGTGAGGAATCTTGATGTAGGTGTTTTGAATTACTCCTCTTCCCCTTCAAAATTTTCTTTAGGATCACACAGTTGGTTTTCCGATCGTTGGTTCTCAGCGCTTTTATCCGGTGCATTTCTCGTCAAGTTGACTCGAGCCTCTTCATCTTTGCCAAGTTCAATCCTCAGTTTGCTCTCAATGAAGTTGTTTCCCCATCCTCAGTTGTTTTCTTTTCCCACCCGCCCACCCTTCTCTTCTCGGAGCCGGAGTCCGTAATCCTTCCTACTCGTGCGACGCATTTGCATTCTTTCAACCGGTGTTTACTCTTCAAGTTATTCATCGGTTTTTCCCCTTCCAAGTTGCCTTTATTTTCCCGCCCTCCCACCCTCTTCTTCCCGGAGTCCGGGTCTGCTTCGAGCATCAATTCCATTCGTGTGGAGTCTCTTCAGTCTTCCCTCAATCATTTCTACTGGTGAATTCTCGTCTCAGTGGACATTCTTCATCTCTTTATCTTCCCCGGTGGATTCAATTCCATTTTTTGGTAGTGATTATATTCTTTCCCTCGGCTCAAGCGTTCCCCTTGTTCATTTGCCTCTCACCATGTAATCATTCCGGAGTGTGGAAGACATGTCAGGAGATTCGCCTGTGTTCGAATTAATTCAAGGTTATCACCTCATTTAAATATTTCAATTGTTCCGGTGCATCATCTATCTGTTCAACATCCCTTTCCAACGGTATTTTCCTCTTCAGTGGGCCCTAACCCACGGGTCTTTTCCCAGGATCTTACCTGACTCTTCTAATTATTCCGGAGTTATTCTTAAATTCTTGTCAGAGTTTGATGTAAGTATGAATTTCATCAGCCAGATGCCATCTCCAAGATCGCTCTCAAATTCTTTTATTGTTGGCTCAACCTCTTCGCTTTTCATTCTCCCGGAGTATCTCAGTAATTTTGGCGGTGTTTCCCATCGTCATTTGAAGACCGAAGAAGAGTTCCTTCTAAATTTTGTCCGTTCTCTCGAATATTCGTGATTCTAGTTTCATGCTACCCTCTTGAATTATTCCATTTGTCAGATATTCTTTTCTTACCCATCCGGAGTATGCCAGAAGTTGTTTTACCGTTTCTTTTCACCGAAGTCCATCGTTCCATAAGAATTCTTTGTCCTCACATTTCAGCTACCGTTATCCAATTACCCCGGTGCTTCGTTCAAGTGTTCTTTAGTCAGCTCATGATCTCTTTGTTCTTTTGCATCTAAATCCCCTCGAGCATATTGGTTGTTCTAATTCTTCCTGGTGATTCATTCTATTTCATCAGTAATTTCCGAATTCTAACGGTGGTGCGTTCAAGATTCTTTTTCCTTGATTATCATTTTAATCCATTCGTTCTTTCAAATCCTACCGATGGTTCATGAAGACTTTCTCAAGTTTTGTGCTATACCCCCCCCCCCTTAATCCTTTTCAAGAGAAATAAGTTGTATGAAAATCCATTGCCTCTATCAATTTAATTGGTGGAGGATAAGCATAACGTAATTCTTACTCTTAGTTCATCATCGTCAAGTAATCCCTTCCTTCGGAGTTTGTTCGTGATGAATAAACTCTAGTTCCAAGTGTTTTCATATTTTCGTTTCCGGAGTTCAAATTTTCCTTGGCCATTTCGTCGGAACCTCCATCTAAATCACCTCAAGGCTTAATCTTATTCTTTCATCCTTCATTTCTATCTCATCATCCTTTTTTCACCGGAGTTCTTCATGGTGGTTCTTCACGATTTCACTCATTCTTCAAGAGTTCTTCAAGATTCTTATTGGAGGAGTGCAAATACCTTTTCCTCTTGCGTCTCGAAGTGCAATTAATTCTCCGTAATTTTTTTGAAGTGGAGTTTTGCATTTCTTCGTTCTTCTCAGCTATTCAGACATTGGGTGTGGTCTTATTTCACCTCTTCCTCTTTCTCTTTCGTCTTGTTCCTAAGATCTTGGGATGAGATCTCTTGTTAGTGGAGGAGAGTAGTAACGCCCCGGATCCGATGCGCCAGGTGTCTCCTAGTTATTCGCCGCAGTTGCCATGTCATTTGCTTGCGTGTTGCATTTTTCCATGTCATCATCTTCATTTCATCTGCATGTTTTTCAAAACTTGCATCCGTTCGTGTTTCCCCGGTTCTCTCCGTTGTCCGTTCGGAGTCCATACCACACTCGCACGCACCCGTCGCCCCTCTCAAACCTTGTTTTGTGAGAGGGAGAAAAACACTCTCGGAATGGACCGAGATTTGCCGAGTGGCCTTGGTATATCACAGGTAGACCGCCCGTCAAATTTTGTTCCATTTGGAGGTCGTTTGATGCCCCAACGGTTAACCGCGTAGCCCGTAACCCCTCTCTCCTTGCAGCCCAGCCCCTCTTCACCATAGCCTATGAGCCCATCCAAATCACCTCCATGCTCTCGGTCGTTCGATCACGATCGTGTGGGCGAAAACCGCACCCCATTTGGAGTCTCCTAGCTCCCTCTACCTATAAATATGTGATCCCCTCCGATTTTTCGCGCAGTCCAAACCCTAGCCTCTTCCCTTCTGCACCGCCGGACATGACCGCGCGCCACCAGAAGTTTCACGTCGCCGCCCCGAGCCAGTGAGGCCTTGCCACATGGCACCCCGCCGCCCTCCTCTCTCCTCCCGCCGCGTCGTCCCGCTTGGCCTGCCCCCGGCCCCCACGGGCCCATCCGCCGCCGCCGCCCGGCCCCCAAGAGCTCGAGCGCACCGCCGCCCGGGCCGGCCGTCGCCGGAGTCCGCCGCCTCCACCGGCCTCCGTCGCCGTGCACCGCCTT
>NC_057813.1:252331093-252339464 GCF_018294505.1 Triticum aestivum
CCGCCTTGCCCGAGCGACCCCGCCTCCCGCGCCCGCTCGCCTTCGGTCCCGCACGCCGCCCACCGGAGATCTGCGCGTCGGCTGCCGGAGGCCAGCCGCCGCCTCAGCTCCTCGTCGCCGCCGCGACCACTTACGACCAGATCCGGCCGGGAGGTGGCCGGATCCGTGCGCCGCCGCCCGTCCTCGCGCCCCCTCGCCGGTGGAGCCTCGTCCCCGGCCGTCTTCCTCTTCTTCGGCGACCCAGCTCCGGCCATCCTCGATTCCCTTGCGAACCCGTTGACCATGTTTTTTCTTCTGTCCTGAATTTTTGCATTATGTTGCTCTTTTCATCATGCCATAAATTCTTATGTGCTGCTCCGATTTGTGCATATAATATGTCAAAATGTTCATTGTGAGATGTTATACATTTTGTTTCATTGTGCCATGCCTGTTTCAGTTCATCTTGATGCCCTAATTATCGTTGCAAGAGTGCTATATGATGTTAACTGTTGTCTAATAACAGAACTTGGTGATTGTTCGTTTTCATTGAATTTGGTGTGTGCATCCTATGAGCTTGATGTCTACATGAGTTTTGAGCTACATCATGCCATATTTACTGTGATGCAATCCATGTATTTTTTCTGAGTCTTGTAGTGAGTGCATCAAGCTCGTGAAGTAGGGTGCTTGTTGTTACTGTTTTGCTAGGCTAAATCTGCTATATCATGATGCTATGTAAAGCTGCTTCTACAAGTCATTCTATGCATAATCTGGAGATATTCACTACGGATGTTTTGTTATACATGTCATGATATATCTATCCATGCTCTTGGTTGCATTTATAGCCTGCTGCAGCTTGTTGTAATCTTGCTCTCAAATTGCTAAATAATGTTGTTGTCGGCCTGTTAACATTAAGTTCAGTTTTGCCATGTGTTTTGCTAGTGATCCATGCACCCTATGTACTTGCTCTTGACATGCTTAGCTTCATAAACATGTATTATTACTGGGTCACCTTTTCATGCCATGTATTGCTCTTTGGTGAGTAGTACAAGCTCACCAACATACCTACTTATCGTTGTTCCAGCCATGTCTGAATCTGTCATATCATTTGCCATGTTTGCATGGATGCTACCATCTTTTCTGTTGATCTTTGGAATTAGTTCAGTAAGGGTGTTTTGTTATTTGTCTTTAGTATTAGCGTGCCATGCCTTTGTTTGCCATGTTAAGTTCCTGTAGCATGTTGTATGATAGCTCTAAACATTGCAACCTGAGGTTATTTCTGCCATGCACAGTGATTTCTGCTAAGTCTGTGAAACTGTTATTATTTGCAATCTTGCCAGGTCCTTTTGAGCATGTTATAGTGTTTTCTGGAGATAGCTCAGTGTTAATGTTTTGTCATGCTTTACCTGTACATCATTTCCATGTCTTTTGTTTTCATATTGAGATGCTGTAGCATATTGTTTTGATGCTTGCAAGATGCCTAGCTGCTGTTTTGGACAGCTTGTCCTTTAAACTTGTATAGAGTGTATGTGTTGAACCGTTGCTCCGTTTTGAGTGTGCTTTATATGAAACTTGCTTAGAATTGCATGTAGTTTCATATTACCTTGTTGCATCCATGTTTTGAGTGTGTTTGCTTGATGTTTGAATGCATTTTGCATCAATGCCATGTTTAACTTGTTTTGCTCATATCTTCTAGGCCGTAGCTCCGAATTAAACGAACTTATTATGTAACTTGACTAGAATTTCATGTAGATCATCGTGGTGCATCTTAACTTGCTGGTTAACAACTTGAACATAAGGTTTATTCAGATCTGGACCAATTTCGAAATTTGCATATGAGGACTTACCGGATTTGTTATATGTTGTTTCCGACCCCATTTAAACTTGCTTTGATGTGTTGTTCTTGTTTGCATCATCTCTTGCCATGAGTAGCCTCATCTAGCTTTGTCATGCATCATACTTGGTTGAGCATCATGCCATGTCTATGTGTTGTGTGTTTACCTTGTTGTTTGCTTCTTTTCGGTTGTGCTTCTTCTCGTTAGTTCCTGTTTTGTTGCGATCGTGAGGGTTCGTTCGTCTACGCTTGGTTCGTCTTCGTGGCTTCATCTTCTTCATGGACTCGTTCTTCTTCCTAGCGGGATTTCAGGCAAGATGACCGTCACCTTGGATCTCACTACTATCATTGCTATGCTAGTTGCTTCGTTCTATCACTTTGCTGCGCTACCTATCACTTGTTCTTCAAGCCTCCCAATTTGCCATATCAGCCTCTAACCTTTTTCACCCTTCCTAGCAAACCGTTGTTTGGCTATGTTACCGCTTTGCTCAGACCCTCTTATAGAGTTGTTAGTTGCAGGTGAAGTTGAAGATTGCTCCATGGTGGACAGGATTTTGTTGGGATATCACAATATCTCTTATTTAATTAATGCATCTATATACTTGGTAAACAGAGGAAGACTCGGCCTTATGCCTGGTGTTTTGTTCCATCTTGCCGCCCTAGTTTCCGTCATACCGGTGTTATGTTCCTTGATTTTGCGTTCCTTACGCGGTTGGGTGATTTATGGGACCCCCTTGACAGTTCGCTTTGAATAAAACTCCTCCAGCAAGGCCCAACCTTGGTTTTACCATTTGCCTCACCACCACCTATACCCTTCCCTTGGGCCGGCCAACCCAAGGGTCATCTTTATTTTAGCCCCCCCGGGCCAAGGCTTCTCTAAGTGCTGGTCCGAACTGAGTAGACTGCGGGGCCACCTCGGGAAAACTTGAGGGCTGGTTTTACTCGTAGGATGTCTCATCCGGTGTTCCCCTGAGAACGAGATATGTGAAGCTCCGATTGGGATTGTCGGCACATCGGGCGGCTTTGCTGGTCTTGTTTTACCATTATCGAAATGTCTTGTAAACCGGGATTTCGAGACTGATCGGATCTTCCTGGGAGAAGGAATATCCTTTGTTGACCATGAGAGCTTATAATGGGCTAAGTTGGGACACCCCTGCAGGGTATAAACTTTCGAGAGCCGTGCCCACAGTTATGTGGCAGATGGGAATTTGTTAATTTCCGGTTGTAGAGAACTTGACACCAGATTCGAATTAAAACGCATCAACCGCGTGTGTAGCCGTGATGGTCTCTTTTCGGCGGAGTCCGGGAAGTGAACACGGTTTTGTGTTATGTTTGACGTAAGTAAGAGTTCAGGATCACCTCTTGATCATTGCTAGCTTCAGACCGTTCCGTTTGCTTCTCTTCTCGCTCTCATTTGCGTATCTTAGCCACCATATATGCTTAGTCACTGCTACAACCTCACCACTTTACCCCTTCCTTTCCCATTAAGCTTTGCTAGTCTTGATACCCATGGTAATGGGATTGCTAAGTCCTCATGGCTCACAGATTACTACAACAACAGTTGTAGTTATAGGTATTCCGATGATCATGACGCGAGAGCGATGTTTACTTGTTTTGGAGTTCTTCTTCTGCTTCTTCTTCGATCAGGGGATAGGTTCCAGGTCGGCAGCATGTGCTAGCAGGGTGGATGTCGTTTGAGTTTATGTTTGTGTTTCATCCGTAGTCGGATGTTGATCTTATGTATGATGTATTGATGTATTCTTGCGGCATTTGTATGCCTTGTATGTGTCCCCATCTATTATGTAATGTTGATGTAATGATATCCACCTTGCAAAAGCATTTCAATATGCGGGTCTATCCTTGGTGGGACCTTCGAGTTCCTCTTGGATAGGGTCGCATATTGGGCGTGACACGTACGTACCCTTCAACGTTGGTCAGTCCCTCCCTCTATTCCCCCACACATCCTATTATTCTCCGGCGACGTCAGGCCCAACACGCACCCGCGCCCGAACCAGTCAACCCTCATACTCCCCTTCGCCTGCGACTGGACCGGCGCATCTTCCACAACTCCTGTTCGTTTCGTCCGAGGCCTCGCCGTCGTCCTCTGCCTTGCGGCCTTGGTTTGCTCGCCGTGCGTGGTGCGCCACCCTCTTGTGTTGTCAATGTCATCAACAACCGAGAGGAACAAGGAGGTGACTATACGTGGAGAGGATGACAGTAGGGACCCACCAGCGTCATGGCAGTTCGCAAGCAAGTGCCTCTATATTACAAGCCCAAAAATATGGTTCCTCCTATTGGTTGGACATCTGGGGCTCACGCCATTGTCAACGTAGTCAATAAACGAGAGAATTACACTACGAGCGGCTGACACTAGGGACCCAGCAGGTCGCGCAGTTTTTTTTAGGAACAAGCAGTTGTTATTTATACTAGTTTTAGCGATGGATCAGGGTAACAACGGGGCTGTGTGGGGGCTGTGGCCCATCTAGCCAGGGTTTTATTTATGTTTACCACATCATGAGCCCAGTTGTGTTTTTTTCTTGCTGAAAATGGCTAGCCCGGTTCTATTTTTTTAAAGAAATACCCAAACAAAGCCTACTTGCTTTATCTGCCCTGCTGGGCTGCAAATCTTTCAAGATGAAGAGAGTTTCATTCGGTTTGCCCAGAAATGGGCTGTACATTTTTAAAACACGTCAAACCGGGAATTAGTTTCATTTTTTTCATTACAAGATTTTAAATTCCATTGATTTTTTGCGTGGATAATTATTTGGATTTTATATTTATATAAATTATTTTTTAAAATAGTTTGAATGTGAATCGATATTTCTGGATTCAAAACAGTTGACCGCACCGAAATATGCAAAATTCCATATACTTTTTAATCGTGGCCACAATATGGGGTGTAATGCTAACAAAAAGAAGATGGGCTCCAAAAAAATTCTTAAGAATTAGCAAATGGGTTGTACATTAAATAATGGCAGATGGGTTGTATGTTGTTTTCCATAGATTTGAGGCTGACTTGTGCGCCTACTACAGGTTGACGCGTATGCTTTCATAAAAAAAAGTTGACGCACACGCGACGCCCTAGCAACTTAGTTAACACACGAGAGCAGTGACTGTTGGATGTCCATCCAACGGCTGTCGTGCTTCTTCAATCTCTGCTCTTCATGCTCCAGCCGCTCAAACAAGTGCCGGCGGGACTGCCTGCTCCCTCCTCCCACGGCCGGCAGGCCTCACGGCCCCACCGTACTCCCATCGATGGCCTAGCCATCCCTCTACTCACCTACACATGATGTTATTCTCCGGGGACGGTAGACGAACCAGTAAACCCTAGAACTCCTCCGCGTCGGAAACAACTGCCGAGTATTCCCTGGCTCCGTGTCGTTCCCTTCCTAGGCCTCGTCATCGTCCACCTCTTGGTGCTCTCGGCGCGGCCTGGTCAACGTGGTCTGGAGAGGCTGACAGCTGGGTCCACAACCGCACGAAAGGAAATGCCTCCTTATTACGCGCAAAATAATGATTCCTCCACCTGACAGCTAGGACCCACAGGAAGGGCCTCTATATTTCGCAAAAAAAGTTCCCCCCGCTGACAGGTCGGACCCACCAGCTATATCTCCACACGCAAGCAAGTGCCTCCTTATTACGCCCAAAAAAATGAATACCCCCTTGCTAGCTGGGACCCACCATATTGTTGGGCTGACTTGTGGGCCTACTAAGTTGACGGGGACAAAGGGCTTTGTCAACTTAGTCAATACTCCAGTGACCGTATGATATCCATCCAACGGCCATAGTTCTTCTTCAACCTCTGGTCTTCTTGCTCCAGCCGCCCAAAGCAGCGCCGGTCGTGCCGCCTGCTCCTGCCTCCCGTGGCCGGTTGTGCTACCGTGGAGGCCTCGCTGCCCCCCATACTACTCCCACCACTGGCCAGGCCATCCCTCCACTCACCCACGCCCCATGTTATTCTGCGGCGATGGCAGCCTCACACCACAGCCGAACAAGTTAACCCTCGTAATCCTCTCCGCGCGGGCTTCCACTGTCGCGTCTTCCCCGGCTCCGCGTTGTCCCCTTCCTAGGCCTCACCGTCGTCCACCGCCGTGGTGCTCTCCGCGCGGCGTGGTCAACATGGTCAAGGAACGACTTCCATCGGAAGAGTACTGTACGTGGAGAGGCTGACAGCTGGGTCTACGGCCATAGCCCAGTTTTTTTGTGATTTGCCAAGTAAGTCGCTTTGTCAGGCCTGTTGGGCTACAAATCTTTCAAGACGAGGAGAGCTTTCATTCGGCTGGCCGAGAAAATGGCCCATCAGTAATGAGAAATGGGTTGTACATTTTTAAAACACATCAAACAGACAATTAGTTTCAAATATCTTTTTTTCATTTCGAGATTTTCAATTACATTAATTTTTATGCGTGGAGAATTTTTTGGATTTTATATTGATATACATTTATTTTTAAAATCAGTTTAAATGTGAGTTGAAATTTCGGGATTAAAAACAGTTCGGACCGCACCGAAATATGCAAAAGTTCGTATAATTTTTTAACCGTGGCCACATATGGACCGCACCAAAACCCTCATACAGTTGTACTCCCCTCCGCTTGGGAAACAACTGCCGAGTCTTCCCTGCCTCCGTGTCGTTCCCTTCCTAGGCCTCGCCGTTGTCCACCGCCCTGGTGCTCTCAGCGTGGTGTGGTCAATGTGGTCAACGACCGACATGCATCTGAAGGGGACTGTACGTGGAGAGGCTGACAGCTGGGTCCATGGCCGCACGCAAGGAAATGCCTCCTTATTATGCGCAAAATAATGATTCCTCCACCTGACATCTGGGACCCACCAAAAGGGCCTCTATATTTTGCGAAAAAACGTTACTGCCGCTGACAGCTCGGACCCACCAGCTATATCTTTGCACGCAACAAAGTGCCTCCTTATTACGCAGAAAAAAATGAATACTCCCCCTGTTAGCTGGGACCCAGTATAGTGGCAGGCTGAATTGTGGGCCTACTAAGTTGACGGGGATGGAGGGCTTTGTCAACTTAGTCAATATGCACGATTCTAGCTCCAGTGACCGTACGATATCCATCCAACCACCATAGTGCTTCTTCAAACCTCTGGTCTTCTTGCTCCAGCCGCCCAAACCAGCGTCGGTCGTGCCTCGTGTTCCTGCCTCCCATGGCCGGCTGCAATGCGGCGGAGGCCTCACCGCCTCCTACTACTCCCACCGCTGGCAAGGCCACCCCTCTACTCACCCACACCCCGTGTTATTCTGCGGCGACGGCAGCCTCACACCGCAGCCGAACCAGTGAACCCTCGTACTCCTCTTCGCGTGGGCATCCACTACTGCATCTTCCCCGGCTCCACGTCGTCCCCTTCTTATGCCTTGCCGTCGTCCACCGCCATGGTGCTCTCGGCGCGGAGTGGTCAATGTGGTCAACGACCGACTTCCATCGGAAGAGTACTGTACGTGGCGAGGCCGACAGCTGGGTCCACGGCAGCTGCAAGGAAGTGCCTCCTTATTACGCGCAAAATAATTATTCCTCCACCTGACAGCGGGGACCCATCAGACGGGCCACCGTATTTCGCAAAAAAACGTTTCCCCCCTGACTGATGGGACCCACTAGCTACACCTTCGCACGCAAGGAAGTGCGTCCGGGCAAAAAAACAAAACGATTCGCCCCCCTCACTGCTGGGACCCACCAGCTACATCTTCGCACGCAAGGAAATGCCTGACAGTCGGGACCCACCTGGTTGAAGCGTACGTAGCATTGTCATTCTAGTCGCGAACATGTACTTACATATATACTGGTCGATGTAGAGGCGCGCACGTGTCATAGTAGAGGCGCGCATGTAGCATGTACACGTACGTACAGCAGCCAGTGTGCAAGAAAGAAAATACGGCCACGTATGTGTACATACGGGCGGGGTCTCGAACGCCTACTCGCGCATACATACGACCATGGCTCGTGTACATGGCTGGGTCGGAACAGAGAAACAACGTTGTCGTCGTGTTCATGGGGAGGCAATGGAATGCGTCGTGTTCATGGGGAGGCAACGGAATGCATCGTGTTCATCGGGAGGCAACGGAACGCGTGGGAGCCAACCGGCTGGGTCGGAACGGAATGCGTCGTCGTGTTCATCGGGAGGGCTTGGACGGAACAGGCGATGGAAACGAGGCCTGGCGTACCGCAGAATGGAGGAAATGGCCTTGTGTTCGACCGGCCACGTTCGAAACGGGATCCTGTTCATCGGGAGGGGTCTGGCATACCACAAAACGGAGGAAACGGACCTCCTACGGTCGAAACGAGGGTCTTGTTGATCGGGAGGGGTGTGGCATACCGCAAAACGGACAAAACAGACTTGTGTTGGAGCGGTACGGTCGAAACGGGGGTCCTGTTCATCGGGAGGGTGTGGCGTACCACAAAACGGACGAAACGGACTTGTGTTGGAGCGCTGCGGTTGAAACAGGGGTCCTGTTCATCGGGAGGGGTGTGTCGTACCGCAAAACGGGACTCCACGGGATACTGTTCATCTCCATCATCAACCTCCTCCAGCCTCCATGGGCTACCGTCG
>NC_057813.1:252339790-252381664 GCF_018294505.1 Triticum aestivum
AGTGAAGGAATGGCTCGATCGGGTTCAGTTAACAACCATCGATCGATCGCTCGGGTTCAGTAACGCGTATCCTGCAGTACAATCGCTCGGGTTCAATTAGAGCCCAACGCCTCGCTCGGGTTCAGTTAGAGCCAACGCCTCGCACACACGCGCGTACGTGTACGAGAGAAACGCGCATCGCTCGGCCCCCGACCACCCACTGTAACCGGGAACTCCCCGAAATTTTCCTCGCCCTTACTTCTACCATGGTTTTTTCCATCATGGACGGCCCAAAGAATGTCATGCAGCTGCGTCTCCGGCCCGCCCAGGATGAAAAGCCCATTTTTTGTCATGATTTTTTGTCATAGAAGTAGGAGCCTACCACATCTATGATGATACCGGGTTTTGTCACAATTATCGTCATAGAGGTGTCATATGTATGACAGAAAAAAGTTTCGTTCGGCCCAAAATGTCACGGATGTGTCTTTTTTTTGTAGTGTTATGCTCTCCAGAAATTCTATATCATTTCCAATCAACAATATGTCATCCACATATAATATCAGAAATGCTATAGATATCCCACTCACTTTCTTGTAAATATAGGCTTCTCCAAAAGTCTGTATAAAACCATATGCTTTGATCACACTATCAAAGCGTTTATTCCAACTCCGAGAGGCATGCACCAGTCCATAAATGGAATACTGGAGCTTGCACACTTTGTCAGCACCCTTTGGATTGACAAAACCTTCTGGTTGCATCATATACAACTCTTCTTCCAGAAATCCATTCAGGAATGCAGTTTTGACATCCATTTGCCAAATTTCATAATCATAAGATGCAGCAATTGCTAACATAATTCAGACAGACTTAAGCATAGCTACGGGTGAGAAAGTCTCATCATAGTCAACTCCTTGAACTTGCTGAAAACCTTTCGCAACAAGTCGAGCTTTGTAAACAGTAACATTACCGTCTGTGTCGGTCTTCTTCTTAAAGATCCATTTATTTTCTATGGCTTGCCGATCATCGGGCAAGTCGACCAAAGTCCACACTTTTTCTGATACATGGATCCCATCTCAGATTTCATGGCCTTAAGCCATTTCGCGGAATCTGGGCTCATCATCGCTTCCTCATAGTTCGTAGTTTCATCATGGTCTAGTAACATGACTTCCAGAATAGGATTACCGTGCCACTCTGGTGCAGATCTTACTCTAGAAGACCTACGAGGTTCGGTAGTAACTTGATCTGAAGTTTCATGATCATCATCATTAACTTCCTCGCTAATTAGTGTTGGAATCACTGGAACTGATTTATGTGATGAACTACTTTCCAATAAGGGAGAAGGTACAATTACCTCATCAAGTTCTACTTTCCTCCCACTCACTTCTTTCAAGAGAAACTCCTTCTCTAGAAAGGATCCATTTTTAGCAACAAAGATCTTGCCTTTGGATTTGTGATAGAAGGTGTACCCAATAGTTTCCTTTGCGTATCCTATGAAGACGCACTTCTCCGATTTGGGTTCGAGCTTATCAGGTTGAAGCTTTTTCACATAAGCATCGCAGTCCCAAACTTTAAGAAATGACAACTTTGGTTTCTTGCCAAACCACAGCTCATAAGGCGTCGTCTCAACAAATTTTGATGGTGTCCTATTTAAAGTGAATGCAGCCATCTCTAAAGCATAACCACAAAACGATAGAGGTAAATCGGTAAGAGACATCATAGATCGCATCATATCAAATAAAGTACGGTTACGACGTTCAGGCACACCATTTCGCCGTGGTGTTTCAGGTGGCGTTAGTTGTGAAACTATCCCATGTTGTTTCAAATGAAGACCAAACTCGTAACTCAAATATTCTCCTCCATGATCAGATCGTAGAAACTTTATTTTCTTGTTATGATGATTTTCCACTTCACTCTGAAATTCTTCGAACTTTTCAAATGTTTCAGACTTATGTTTCATTAAGTAGATATAACCATATCTTCTCAAATCATCGGTGAAGGTAGGAAAATAATGATACCTACCACGAGCCTCAACACTCATTGGACCGCATACATCAGTATGTATTATTTCCAATAAGTCAGTAGCTTGTTCCATTGTTCCGAAGAACGGAGTTTTAGTCATCTTCCCCATAAGGCACGGTTCGCAAGCACCAAGTGATTCCTAATCAAGTGATTCCAAAAGTCCATCAGTATGGAGTTTCTTCATGCGTTTTACACTGATATGACCCAAACGGCAGTGCCACAAATAAGTTGCACTATCATTATTAACTTTGCATCTTTTGGCGTCAATATTATGAATATGTGTATCATCACAATCGAGGTTCAACAAAAATAGACCACTCAGCAAGGGTGCATGACCATAAAAGATATTACTCATACAAATAGAACAACCATTATTCTCTGATTTAAATGAATAACCGTCTCGCATCAAACAAGATCCAGATATAATGTTCATGGTCAACGCTGCCACCAAATAAGAATTATTCAGTTCTAAAACTAATCTCGATGGTAGATGTAGAGGTAGCGTGCCGACGCGCATCGTCACCTAGTCCTTAGCCAATCTTCGTTTAATCCGTATCCCCTGTTTCGAGTTGCAAATATGAGCAACAAAACCAGTATCAAATACCAAGGCGCTACTACAAGCATTAGTAAGGTACACATCAATAACATGTATATCAAATATACCTTTCACTTTGCCATCCTTCTTATCCGCCAAATAATTGGGACAGTTCCGCTTCCAGTGACTAGTCCCTTTGCAGTAGAAGCACTCAGTTTCAAGCTTAAGTCCAGACTTGGGTTTCTTCTCTTGAACAACAACCTTTTTGTCGTTCTTCTTGGAGTTCCCCTTCTTCCCTTTGCCCTTTTTATTGAAACTAGTGGTCTTGTTCACCATCAACACTTGATGCTCCTTTTTGATTTCTACCTCCGCAACCTTTAGCATTGCGAAGAGCTCGGGAATAGTCTTGTTTATCCCTTGCATATTATAGTTCATCACGAAGCCTTTATAGCTTGGTGGCAGTGATTGAAGAACTCTGTCAATGACACTATCATCAGGAAGATTAACTCCCAGCTGAGTCAAGTGGTTATGGTACCCTGACATTCTAAGTATGTGTTCACTAACAGAACTCTTCTCCTCCATTTTGCAGCTATAGAACTTGTTGGAGACTTCATATCTCTCAACTCGGGAATTTGCTTGAAATACTAACTTCAACTTTTGGAACATCTCATATGCTCCATGACGTTCAAAACGTCTTTGAAGTCCTGATTCTAAGCCGTAAAGCATGACACACTGAACTATCGAGTAGTCATCAGCACACGTATGCTAGGCATTCACAATGTCTGCACTTGCGGGCACGGGTGGTACACCTAATGGTGCTTCCAGGACGCAATTCTTTTGTGCAGCAATGAGGATAATCCTCAAGTTACGGACCCAGTCCGTGTAGTTGCTGCCATCATCTTTCAACTTAGCTTTCTCTAGGAACGTATTAAAATTCAAAGGAACGGTAGCACGTGCCATTGATCTACAATAACATAGACATGCAAAAATAACTATCAGGACTAAGTTCATGATAAATTAAAGTTCAATTAATCATATTACTTAAGAACTCCCACTTAGATAGACATCCCTTTAGTCATCTAAGTGATCACGTGATCCAAATCAACTAAACCATGTCCGATCATCATGTGAGATGGAGTAGTTTTCAATGGTGAACATTACTATGTTGATCATATCTACTACATGATTCACGTTCGACCTTTTGGTCTCAGTCTTCCGAGGCCATATCTGCATATGCTAGGCCCGTCAAGTTTAACCCGAGTATTCTGCGTGTGCAAAACTGGCTTGCACCCGTTGTATGTGAACGTAGAGCTTATCACACCCGATCATCATGTGGTGTCTCGGCATGACGAACTGTAGCAATGGTGCATACTCAGGGAGAACACTTGCACCTTGAAATTTAGTAAGGGGTCATCTTATAATGCTACCGTCGTACTAAGCAAAATAAGATGCATCAAAGATAAACATCACATGCAATCAAAATATGTGATATGATATGGCCATCATCATCTTGTGCTGATGATCTCCATCACCGAAGCAGCGTCATGATCTCCATCATCACCGGCGCGACACCTTGATCTCCATCGTAGCATTGTTATCGTCTCGCCAACTATTTTTACTACGACTATCGCTACCGCTTAGTGATAAAGTAAAACAATTACATGGCGATTGCATTACATACAATAAAGCGACAACCATATGGCTCCTGCCAGTTTCCGATAACTTTGTCACAAAACATGATCATCTCATACAACAATTTATATCACATCATACCTTGACCATATCACATCACAGCAAGCCCTGCAAAAACAAGTTAAACGTCCTCTACTTTGTTGTTGCAAGTTTTACGTGGCTGCTACGGGCTTCTAGCAAGAACTGTTCTTACCTACGCATCAAAACCACAACGGCGTTTCGTCAAGTGTGTTGTTTTAACCTTCAACAAGGACCGGGAATAGCCACACTCGATTCAACTAAAGTTGGAGAAACAGACACCCGCCAGCCACCTTTGTGCATAAGCACGTCGGTAGAACCAGTCTCATGAACGCGGTCATGTAATGTCGGTCCGGGCCGCTTCATCCAACAATACCGCCGAATCAAAGTATGACATGCTGGTAAGCAGTATGACTATTATCGCCCACAACTCTTTGTGTTCTACTCATGCATATAACATCTACGGATAGACCTGGCTCGGATGCCATTGTGGGGAACGCAGTAATTTCAAAAAAAATCCGACGATCACACAAGATCTATCTAGGTGGTGCATATCAACGGGGAAGATTGTGTCCACGTACCCCCATACACCGAAAGCGGAAGTGTTATGTAATGCGGTTGATGTAGTCGAACATCTTCGTGATCCAATCGATCAAGTACCGAACGCACGACACCTCCGCCATCTGCACACATTTATCTGGGTGACGTCCCTCGAACTCTAGATCCAGCTGAGGCCGAGGGAGAGTTATGTCAGCATAACGGCGTGGTGACAGTGATGATGAAGTTACTGGCGCAGGGCTTCGCCTAAGCACTACGACGATATGACCGAGGTGGAAATCTGTGAAGGGGGGCACCGCACACGGCTAAAAGATCAACTTGATCAATTTGTGTGTCTATGGGGTGCCCCCATCCCTCGTATATAAAGGAGGAGAGGGGGGCGGCCGGCCTCAAGGGGCGCGCCCAAGGGGGGGACTCCTACTACAAGTAGGAGTAGGTCCCCCCCCCCTTTCCTAGTCCAAATAGGAAAAGAAGGAAGGAGGGGGAAAGAGAAGGAAGGAGGGGGCGCTGCCCCTCCCTCTAGTCCAATTTGGACTAGGCCCATGGGGGGCGCATGGCCAGCCCTTGGCTGTCCCTCTCTCTCTCTCCCCTAGGCCCAATAAGGTCCATTACTTCTCTGGTGGTTCCGATAACTCTTCCGGCACTCCGATATTTATCCGTTGACCCCCGGAACTCATCCGGTGTCCGGATAACATCATCCAATATATCAATCTTTATGTCTCGACCATTTCGAGACTCCTCGTCATGTCCGTGATCACATCCGGGACTCCGAACAACCTTCAGTACATCAAATCACATAAACTCATAATACCAATCGTCATCGAAAGTTAAGCGTGTGGACCCTATGGGTTCGAGAACTATGTAGACATGACTGAGACACGTCTCCGGTCAATAACCAATAGCGGAACTTGGATGCTCATATTGGTTCCTACATATTCTACGAAGATCTTTATCGGTCAAACCGCATAACAACATACGTTGTTCCCTTTGTCATCGGTATGTTACTTGCCCGAGATTCGATCGTCGATATCATCATACCTAGTTCAATATTGTTACCGGCAAGTCTCTTTACTCATTTCGTAATTCTTCATCCTGCAACTAACTCATTAGTTACAATGCTTGCAAGGCTTATAGTGATGAGTATTACCGAGAGGGCCCAGAGATACCTCTCCGAAACACGGAGTGACAAATCCTAATCTCGATATATGCCAACCCAACAAACACCTTCGGAGACACTTGTAGAGCACCTTTATAATCACCCATTTACGTTGTGACGTTTGGTAGCACACAAAGTGTTCCTCCGGTATTCGGGAGTTGCATAATCTCATAGTCCGAGGAACTTGTATAAGTCATGAAGAAAGCAGTAGTTATGAAACTGACACGATCATAATGCTAAGCTAACAGATGGGTCATGTCCATCACATCATTCTCCTAATGATGTGATCGCGTTCATCTAATGACAACACATGTCTATGGTTAGGAAACATAACCATCTTTGATTAACGAGCTAGTCAAGTAGAGGCACACTAGGAACTATATGTTTTGTCTATGTATTCACACATGTACTAAGTTTCCAGTTAATATAATTCTAGCATGATTAATAAACATTTATCATGAATTAAAGAAATAAATAATAACTTTATTATTGCCTCTAGGGCATATTTCCTTCATTTTGGTGTTTTGGTTTCGGAGGTTGATCGACGTCTAAACCTTCAACATTTGCATTCCCAGCATCTGTAGCTTGGCTCTTGTTACTATTCTCGGTACTAATAATATCATCAGGACGCTTCTCCCGTGCAGTAACTGCTTTAGTTCTCTGACACTTGTACCCAATTATTGGTGCACCGCTCTGTGGCTGGAACATGGAAAACACATAAATTGGTAAAAAATGAAAACAAAATATGTTATGTACAAAGAGAACATAAAACTTCCTAATGATGTGCACACCTGTGTTTGATGCTCTTCATTGCCATGAGATGCAAGGTCATCATGACTTGATCCAGCAGGTCCATCCTGTTTTGACTTATGACTTGTCCCAGTCATCTATTTTCTGTTGCGTATATAAAGGACAAACAATGAGCATCATTATAGAAAAAAAGAAGAAAAACGGTTCTGCAAAAACTGTATATCATCCAAGAAAGTCATTTGACTAAATTCCTACTAAACTAAGCGAAAAGCAATTTACAAAAAGTGGACAATGAAAAAGGTTGTAAACTATCTGATTTTCGCTATGCTACAACATTAATACAAACTTAAGTAAAACATGACTACAAGGAGCAAGAAAAATCTGTTACACATCATGCACCTGAAAAAAAAACACATATTGTCGGAGTAATTGACCACAGGTACCCCGAAGACGGCAAGATGACATTTGAAGGCATCGGGGCTAGCAAAGCCCCTCAGTCCGACAGCTCGGCCTCTCCTGCTGACTCCCCGTCCGACTTCTCTGTCCGGCCGGTTGCCGGCTGCCGATTGCTCCAACCAGCCGGCTGCCGACTGTGCCAACGAACCGGCTGTCGACTGCAGCCCGAAGCGACATCGACAAGACACCGATGAGACGATCGTACCCGAGCACTATTCACGTGTCATCTCAGCCATCATGTATAGTATCACTTGTCCCCTGGCACTATTTATGAAGTGACCCAGGGGACAAGAATGACACTCCACCATGCCTTGCCCATACCACCACATAGCTTAGGAAGTAAGCTAGTCTTGCCTATATAAAGGCACACATCCATCCATCCATGGGATGGACTCTCAGGGGCACACACATGCTCACGCACACACCCACGGCCGAGTGCCATTCGGCCACTAGAGCACACATGCTCATCCGGCCATCCGATATACCAAATCAGATGCACTTGGCACTAACCCCAGATACAGCTCCAGGAGCACTTTGTACTGCCCGATGTACACCCCAGATAGATACACTCAGACATGCAGCAGAAGGAGTATTATCTCTCCGGAGAGCTCCGAAGCTGGGTAAACCACCGTGTCCTACCCGCATACCCGCTCCCGGTCCTATCAGCAGCAGTCTTACCCTCACACTAAGCCCTTGTGGCATATGTCGTCTTGCAACACCCCCCGTGAGAATACCACGACATTTGGCGCCCACCGTGGTGTGGTACTACTACTATGCTACCACGCTGCTGCTGGTTTCGCAGTCCGGGCGGGACCATTTTCGTCATCGTCTCTCCGGTAGCGCTCGGGGGCCTGACGTCAACACACCCTCAGAGCAGCCGCGAGGGGCGGCGCGTCCTCGCCATCGGCCTCTTCGTCTTCATCATCGCGGCGTCGCGCCGCCTCTTCGATAGTGGTCGGGGGCTCGACATCGACATGCCCCCGGAATGGCCGTGAGGGGCGGCGCACCCTCGTCGTCGGCCTCGCCTTCGTCACCACCGCCGCAACGCCGGCCGTCTGTCCGCGCGCACGCCGCGCACTGGGCCTTGCTTTGGCCGGCCGTCTCCATCTACGCGCCGCCCGCGTCGGCTCCCCTCCACGCTGCACCTTGCTCTGGCCGGAACGTGCCTTCACTTCTCTATATGTCATCTCTACAAGCTAGCTAGATGCAAGTCATATAATGGTCAAACCATTGGCCATGCACAAGCCTGAACGCTTCCCAGATACATGATATACATCGCATGTGCACTACCCATTCATTGGCCGGATACTAGTTAGATATCTCCCGTACACCAGCCAGACAACACATTAGCCATATATAAGCTTCCCGTACAATGGTCAGATGATGGCCAGACATTGCCTGTACCTTACCCCAAACACTGGCTCGTTCCACTTCCACTTTGCGGCTCTCCCTCCTCTCGGTCTCCTGCAGCGAACCGAGTTCGTGGCCGCCTGCTGCGTGCGCGAGAGGGAGCTCCGTGCAGCCGCCCCCAACCACCTCTGCAGCTCCGGCTGCTGTGCCCTCTGCCTGACCGCGGTCCTCGCTCGGTTTGCGCCCGGCCTCGCTGCCCCCAACCTCGCGCGCCCCAGCTAGCCTCCCTGCCGGGTCGCCGCACCCCCGCCGCATGCATCGCGTTCGCGCCTGGCCGCCGGGGTGCCGTGTCCACCTGCCCCAGCCCGTCCTCGACCGGCTCCGCACCGCGTCCAGCTTGGCCTGCGCCTGGCTGCCGGGTCGCCGTGCTAGGCTCTCTCCGGCTCCGCGTCCCGCGCTGGCCGGGTCGCCGCTGCCGCCTGCCGGGTCGCCGTCCGCGCTCTCTCCGGTCCGCGTCCCGCGCCGGCCGGGTCGCCGCTGCCGCCTCCCCCGCACCAACCCCGGGCCGGCTCCGGGTCGCCAACCGTCCGCCCAGCCGGCTCCAACCCCGCCTTGCGCCGGGTCGCGCCGAACCTCCACTGGCCGACCTCAGGCCGGCTCCCACCCCGACGCCAGTCAGAGTTGGCCCGGAGGCTGGCCGCTTGGCCTGAGATGTTAGTTCCTGCAGACGGGTTAGTAGCGTGCACGGTACCAAAGGCCCACTCTCAGTTACAGACCGCAGAGCGGCTGCCCGACTGGCAAGAGTGAACGCTGGAGGCCACCCACGTGAAAAACGTTCGGAAAAAAAAACGCTTCGGGCGACCCGACAGTTTCCTTTATGAGTATCTACTCGGTTAAATTCTCTCCCAGAGTCTGAGTATTGTACACTCCACTCCGCGGCCCACTCTCAGCCACAAACCGCAGAGCGGCTGTCCGGCTAGCGAGAGCACAAGCCAAAGAGCGGAGGGGACATGAAAAAGATAGAAGGGGGCTCGGACGAAACCGAGTCGGCACCCTCCGCATAAAACTTGCAATGCTAAAAGCAAACATTTGATATATCTGCATGGACTAACTTTGTCTTTTTTCACGATCATTTCTTTGAACACTCGCCAAAAAACCTTCGCCCAACTTTGCCAAGTTGCCCGGAGGCTTGGGGGCTACTGTCGGAGTAATTGACCACGGGTATCCCGAAGACGGCAAGACGCTATTTCAAGACATCGGGGCTAGCAAAGCCCCTCAGTCCGACTGCCCGGCCACTCCTGCCGGCTCCCCGTCCGACTGCTCTGTCCGGTCGGCTGCCAGCTGCCGACTGCTCCAACCAGCCGGCTGCCGACTGTGCCAACTAGCCGGCTGCCGACTGCAGCCCGAAGCAAGACACCGACGAGACGATCATACGCGAGCACTATTCACGTGTCATCTCAGCCATCATGTATAGTGTCACTTGTCCCCTGGCACTATTTATGAAGTGACCCAGGGGACAAGGATGACACTCCATCATGCCTTGCCCATACCACCACATAGCTTAGGAAGTAAGCTAGCCTTGCCTATATAAAGGCACACATCCATCCATCCATGGGATTGACTCCCACGGGCACACACATGCTCACGCACACACCCACGGCCAAGTGCCATTCGGCCACTAGAGCACACATGCTCATCCGGCCATCCGATATACCAGATCAGATGCACTTGGCACTGACTCCAGATACAGCTCCAGGAGCACTTTGTACTGCCCGATGTACACCCCAGATAGATACACCCAGACATGCAGCAGTAGGAGTATTATCTCTCCGGAGAGCTCCGAAGCTGGGTAAACCACCGCGTGCTACCCGCATACCCGCTCCCGGTCCTATCAGCAGCAGTCTTACCCTCACACTAAGCCCTTGTGGCATATGTCGTCTTGCAACACCCCCCGTGAGAATACCACGACACATATCATGACTACTAGGCAACAGATGATGGCATCTCAGTCAACTGACTCACAAAGCTTGAGCAAGCCTGACATTGCACAAACGCACTAGGCAAAAAACAGATGAGGCGCGTGTTCAGGCCACTGACTCACAAAAACTTGAGCAAGTCAGACATTGCACAAATGCACTAGGCAATAGATGATGGCATGTCAGGCAACTGACTCACAAAAATTTGAGCAAGCCTGACATTGCACAAATGCATTGGTCAACAAATGATGGCATGTCAGGCAACTGACTCACAAAACTTGAGCAAGCCAGGCATTGCACAAATGCACTAGGCAATAGATGAGGGCATGTGAAGCAACTGACTCGTAAAACTTGAGCAAGCATGACAACTGAATCACAAAACTTAAGCAAAGACATATGGACATATCTATAAACAAATGAGAGCGTCGTAACCCCAGCACACAACCTCATACACACACATTCAACAAAGGAGCCTACAACATCAAACATTGCCTTGTTCAAACACAAATAGGTACATTTATTTGCATGTAAAAAAGGTACTAGGCAACTATATGAGCAGTTGTTGGGCAAGTCAGCAGATCTACAACCAATGCACGATAACATCTCCCGCCCTCTCCCTCCACACACCACGACACCTACTGAAGGACCACCAAGCCTTGAATGCCCCTCGAATCCTATCTCACCAGTACCCAACCCCAATCTAATCTAAATGAGTGCTTAACCCGTTCCTAATTAGTTAACCTATGCATGAGTACTCATCGATTTCGCCCAAAACTCGGCGGATCTGACAAGCCTACACAATGGGGTCGATGAACTGACCTAGGAGGTTTGCTCATGGTGATTCTGCCCTCCGCGCCAACAGCATGACGATTATCCTCCTCCGCGCGAACAACACGGCGAAGGCGCGCGGGTCGTTCCTCCTCGGCCGCGTCTCCAGTACTGCAGCACTGAAAGGATCGATATAGTTGACTAGAGGGGGGTGAATAGGCAACTAACATTTTTAAGCTTTTCTTTACCAATTTAAACTTTGCAAAAAAATAGGTTGTCTAGATATGCAACTATGTGAGCAACCTACATGATGCAATAACAACTAGCACATAAGCAAGCAAGGGATACAACACAAGTAGGCTTGCAAAAGTAAAGGCACGAAATAACCAAGAGTGGAGCCGGTGGAGACGGGGATGCGTTACCGAAGTTCCTTCCTTTTAAGGGAAGTACGTCTCCGTTAGAGCGGTGTGGAGGCACAATGCTCCCCAAGAAGCCACTAGGGCCACCGTATTCTCCTCACGCCCTCACACAATGCGAGATGCCGTGAATCCACTATTGGTGCCCTTGAAGGCGGAGACCGAACCTTTACGAACAAGGTTGGGGCAATCTCCACAACTTAATTGGAGGCCCCCAACGACACCACGAAGCTTCACCACAATGGACTATGACTCCGAGGTAACCTCAACCATCTAGGGTGCTCAAACACCCAAGAGTAACAAGATCTGCTAGGGATTAGTGGGGGGAATCAAATTTCTCTTGGTGGAAGTGTAGATCGGGGCCTTCTCAACCAATCCCGAGCAAATCAACAAGTTTGATTGGCTAGGGAGAGAGATCGGGCGAAAATGGAGCTTGGAGCAACAATGGAGCTTTTGGGGAAAGAGGTGAGTCAACTTTGGGGAAGAAGACACCTTTATATAGTGGGGGAAACAATCCAACCGTTCCCCCCCCCCCCAAACAGCCATGCACAGAGCGGTACTACCGCTTGGGCAGGGCGGTACTTCTGCGCTAATGAGGGTTGCAAGGTCCTGGTCCCAGAGCGGTACTACCGCAGAAGTATGGGCGGCACTACCGCCAGTACTGCCGCTACTAGTACCGTAAAACCCAACATAAAAAATAGCGATCTCGAGTCGAGGCGGTAGTAGCCTGGAACCACTATGGTACTACGGCCGAAGACCGCAAGCGGTACTACCACTCTGGGAGCGGTACTACTGCTTGACTTACTTTGGTGGTACTACTGCTGAGGACCGCGGTACTACCGCTGGGACAGGACAAGGCAGACACTGAGAGGAAAGATAGCTCCAATGGAGCGGAAAGGAACACTGAGTGTGATAAGAATGTGTACGTGTTGATTCCACCCTAGCCTTACCAAAGCGGATCCCCTCTTGATAGTGCGGTGACTCATGCGAAACTAGTCCACCAACAGAGAAATGAAGGAGCTACACCGTCTTGAATAAAAGTTCCGAGGGGATGAAATCGTCTCGTGCCAAAGGATGAATCTCTGAAAATCTCAACGCACACGATTAGTCCGCAAAAGCATTGTCATCAATAACCAAAACATCTTGGGGATAAATATGCCCTTACAATCTCCCCCTTTTTGGTGGATTGATGACAATACGGGATTTGCACAAACAGGAAAGATAGGACAAGCGCAAAACCCCACCGTCCTAAAATGTAGATGGGCTCCCCCTAGATGTGTGCTATCTAGATAAGTGCTTTGGACTACACGGCACACATACTAGGATCAATGCTCCCCCTACATTTTAGAGACCAACAACCTAAGCAGGGTATATGAGAGCAACATAGATAACAGGATAAGCATGCAACTCATAAGCTAGAAAGACATAGATAATGATACTCGAAAGATAAGGTAGCATATGTCTCACACCATATGACTGGAACTTAGGTCTCACTGACACAAACCAAACAAAGCAAACTGCGAGAAAACACAAGCACAGAAGACGGAAGTCACAAATCACAAATCCCTAAACTCTCTCCCCCTTTGGCATCGATACACCAAAAAGGAGAGGGAGTGTTGCTACGGCTCCAGGTGATAGCAAGAGAGGGACTCAAATATCAGATCTCAGCGGGATCGTCTTCGCCACCGTCGCCGGTCGGGAAGTGCTCGGCATCAGAATCTGTCCACGGGCAGTGCTGCTGAATCCACTCCTCCTCCTCAGTAAGCTGGTCCTCAGATCCACTGTTAACGGTGGCACCCAACTGACGCATGAGCTCCTTGTGACGACCGCGGGCCTTCTTCTCAGCCACATGAGTCATGTACTGACCGTGAGACTCTATGGAGAACAACTTCTTCATCTTGAGCTTGAGCTTCGTTGCCTAGGAGGGCTCTGCCACAGAAGGCTCATAGTCATCATCATCCTCAGCCTCAGCCTCAACCTCCTCCTCGGTATCCATGGCAGTAGTAGACAAAGGACCTCCAGATTTAGGGACCTGAGTGCCCCAGTTGTCCTTCTTCCTCGGACGCTTGATGTCATGAGAGACCAACTCTCCAGTCTCTAGCATCACCTTGGGATAGACACGATCCCAGGCCTTCTCAATAAGCAACATGATGAACGGACCATAAATCGGGCACTTGTGCTCGAAGATAGCAGATAAGAGCTCAGACCACATAACATGAGAGATATCCAGGGACTCTCCGGTGTTTTCTTCCTTCTCACGCTGGCAGAAGAGAAGCATGTCCACGAGATAAGAATGAACCATATCCAGATTCCCGATGCGAGGGAAAAGAGTCTCATGCAAGACACAGTGAAGAATGTCCAGAAAGGCAGGCAACTCATTCGTTTCCTTCTTTGTCTCAGGGTTGATCTTCAAAGTGCAGTAGGGCCATAGTGCTTGCTTGTGAGTGGAGGTGGTGTTGCGGTGTGGGCGAAAGCCGACAGGAGACGCAAGCCCGTGATCTTCCACCCCAATCAACTCCATGAATGCCTTCCACTTGACAGAAAGCAGCTTGCCATTTGTCATCCAAGTCAGTGTCCTGTCCTCATCAGTCCTGAGATGAACCGTGGCATAGAATTGGGCCACAATATCAGCATCATAATCTTTGTTGAATTGCATGACACCAAGAATGTTCAGTTGAGTGCACATCTGAAGAGCTTCACCAAAGTATTCAGGATCCTTCTCCATATGGTCGCTGTCGATGGACTGCACGTTAACAAAGAGGTTCTTCTTGGCCTTGAGCACATCAAAGAAGATGGCAAACTGAAACCTGTTCCAGAACAGACGGTTGACCAAAGTGGGATCTTGGTCTGCCTCATAGGGGTTGCGGCGACGCCTTGCCCAGAACTCCTTGGCTTGCATTTCTGGCACGGTTTTGCCAGATTGCTTCGGCTTGATAGCAGACTTCTTCTTGAGTTGAGGTGGAGGTGGAGCACTTGAGGAACCTCCTGCAGACTCAGTCGTGCGGTAACGCTTTGACGTGGCACGACCGGGGTTGATACACCGATCCTGAAGCTCAGGAAGCTCATCACCTGGAACCACATACAAGAACACGCAAACAACCAGAAAGAACGAGCATAAGCCATCAAACACAACCAAAAGGATCACTGAGTAGTAAGAGTATGATGGAACCTGGTAGAGGGCAGTAGTACTGTGACCTGTGAGCGGTAGTACCGCTCCAAGCGGTAGTACCGCTCCAGAGGGAGCAGTAGTACCGCTCGAGACGGGGAAACAGCAGTTTCCTACTGCCGTGGTCAGATCCGGCACTACCGTCCTACCAAATTTAAAAATACTTCTACCAACCACTAATCCAAACTGCCTAGATGCCTTCTCCATCCAACTCAAGCCTAGATTTGGCCAAAAATCTAGAGATGCAACCACTATTGCCCCTAAGATGCTAGATTGGAAATTTAGACAAGAAGAGAGAGGGAATGGGGGCAATACCGGCATCCATGGCAAGAGGACAAGGTGGGGATCGACTCCACCGAAGGGAATGGAGAGGGACGCCTCAGAGAAGGAGATCCGCCGGAGCCCTCCCGCGGTGTCGGTTGCTGGAGAGACGAGACGGACCAAGGGGGTGAGCGAATGGGTATGGGGCAGAGAAACCTCCCCCTGCCCACGATATAACCCCCTGACCCCGCCCCGCAGCGGTAGTACCACTCTGGTGAGCGGTAGTACCGCTTGAAGCGGTAGTACCGCGTACCACCAGCGGTAGTACCGCCCAGCAACAAAAAGGCACAAGGCAAGACGGCTAAGCTCAAAGAGAAACGGAGAAATGCAGCCAAGACGAGAGAAAAAACAAAACGGCCACAAACCCACTAACAAAAGGCCAAAACACACCTCGTCAAGAGAGGGCGGGGGCCGAGGCCACCTATGTTTGAGTCAAGAGGTATGGCGTCGCGAAGATTTTAACCTTGGACCCATGACCAGAACTCATCCTTGAAGCACAAGTACCATCCAAAAATGGTTAAAGTGAAGGACTAGATCAATTTATGCATAATGGGGGGAGGGAGAGTTCATTGAGAGAACAACACTCCCCCTATGTCCATGCCTACATCTAAACTAGACAACAAGTTGAGTGAGGTGGGGTGTGCAAGGGTTCAAGTCACATTGCTCGAATCAATGATATTTAGCTCAGGCCTTAACTCGCGAAATCTTGCTTCATCCAAGGGCTTCGTGAAAATATCTGCAAGGTTATCATGAGTGTTGACATACTTGAGCTTGATCTCCCCTCGCCTAATGTGATCCCGGATGAAGTGATACCGAATCTCAATATGCTTCGTCATGAAGTGTTGCACCGGGTTGAGAGAAATCTTGATGGCACTTTCGTTATCACACCAAAGAGGCACTTTGTCACAAATGACACCGTATTCCTTTAAAGTTTGCCTCATCCATAAGCGTTGTGCACAACAACTACCGACCGCCACATATTCCGCTTCGGTGGACGAGAGAGACACACAACTTTGCTTCTTGGAAGACCAACTCACCAAAGAGCACCCAAGAAATTGGCACTCTCCGGAAGTGGACTTCCTATCCACTTTCTCTCCCGCCCAATCAGAATCCGTAAATCCTTCAAGCTTGAAGTTTGCTCCTCTTGGGTACCATAAGCCAAAGTTTGGGGTATGAGCCAAATATCGAAAGATTCGCTTGACCGCCACATAGTGACTTTCCTTTGGTGCGGCTTGAAATTGTGCACACATTCCCACACTCAACATGATATCCGGCTTAGATGCACAAAGGTAAAGCAAGGAGCCAATCATGGAGCGATATACCTTTTGATCCACCGCTTTACCATTGGGATCAATGTCAAGTTGGCACTTGGTAGGCATTGGTGTAGTAGCCGGCTTGACATCACTTAGCTTGAATCTTTTAAGCATGTCTTGAGTGTATTTGGCTTGGTTGATGAAGGTACCTTCTCTTCGTTGTTTGATATCAAAACCAAGGAAGAACTTCAACTCTCCCATCGAAGACATCTTGAACTTGGAGGTCACGAGAGAAGCAAATTCCTCATTGAAAACTTTGTTAGGAGAACCAAAGATAATATCATCAACATATAGTTGGCATACAAACAACTCCCCTTTGACCTTCTTAGTAAAAAGAGTGGGATCGATTTGCCCCACCTCAAATCCACGATCTTGTAACAACTTGGTAAGGTGGTCATACCACGCACGTGGGGCTTGTTTAAGGCCATAGAGTGCCTTATCGAGTTGATACACATGATCCGGGAAGTAGGGATCCTCAAACCCGGGGGGTTGCTTGACATAGACCAACTCATTAATAGGACCATTAAGAAAAGCACTTTTCACATCCATTTGTTGAAACTTAAAGTTGTGATGGGAATCATAAGCAATCAACAAACGTATGGATTCAAGACGAGCAACGGGAGCAAAGGTTTCACCGTAGTCGATACCCTCGACTTGGGAGTAGCCTTGTGCTACCAATCTTGCCTTGTTGCGAATGATGTTCCCATGAGCATCTTGCTTGTTCTTGAAAATCCACTTGGTTCCAATGACTTTGTGGTTCCCCGATGGCCTTGGCACCAATCTCCACACCTTGTTGTACTCGAAATTGTTGAGTTCTTCATGCATGGCATTGAGCCAATCCGAGTCTTCGAGCGCCTCATAGACCTTTTGGGGTTCAACACAAGAGACAAACGCGTGATGTTCACAATAGTTTGCTAATTGTCTACAAGTGCTTACCCCCTTTCTTAGGCTTCCAACCACATTTTCCATGAGATGGCCTTTGGTGGTGAGCTTGGAAGCAATCTTCGCGGCACGACGCTCTAATTCCTCCTCGGATGTGGAAGGAGGAGGGTTAACTTGATTATCTTGAGCGCCGTCTTGAGCTTGTTCTTGATCTTGAGCTTGCTCATGATCTTGAACTTGCTCGAGGGGGAGAACTTGACCTTGGGCATCATTTGGAGGTTCACCACCATCTTGAGATTGATCTTGCCCTTGGTCTTGTTCATGAGGTTGAGGGCCTTCACTTTGTTCTTCGGAAGCGTGTGGGTCTTGGGGAGGTGATGGCTCCACTTGAGTGGAGCATTGTTCTCCTTAGGCCACAAGGGGTTCCTCAATGGGTAGAATATGACCAATACCCATTCTTCTTATGGCTTGGGGAGGAATTTCATCACCTACATCACAAATACCACTTTGCTCCACTTGGGAGCCGTTATTTTTGTCAAACTCCACGTTACACGTCTCCTCAATGAGTCCGGTGGACTTGTTGAGAACACGGTAAGCATGAGAGTTTGTAGCATAACCAACAAATATGCCCTCATAAGCTCTAGCCTCAAATTTAGACAAACGAACACCTTTCTTGAGAATGAAACACTTACACCCAAACACCCAGAAGTACTTGAGATTGGGCTTGTTGCCGGTGAGTATCTCATAAGGAGTCTTGTTCAAGCCTTTGCGGAGATAGAGCCGATTGGATGCATGACATGCGGTGTTGATGGCTTCGGCACAAAAGTTGTATGGAGACTTGAACTCCACCATCATGGTCCTTGCCGCATACATCAACGTCCGGTTCTTCCTCTCCGCAACACCATTTTGTTGAGGGGTATATGGTGCAGCATATTGATGCTTAATCCCCTCATCACTAAGAAACTCATCCAAGGTGTAGTTCTTGAACTCGGTGTCGTTGTCACTTCTTATTGTCAAGATCTTTGCATTATGTTGATGTTGAGATTCATTTGCAAAGTCGATGACGGTTTGTTGAGTCTCACTCTTCCTCTTGAAGAAGTATACCCAAGTGTATCTTGAATAATCATCCACAATCACCAAGCAATACTTTCTACCTCCAAGACTATCAAAAGATGGAGGCCCAAAAAGATCCATGTGAAGGAGCTCCAAGGGTCTCTTCGAGTAGATGATGGTCGTGGGAGGGTGAGCCTTCTCATGGAGCTTTCCTTCAATACAAGCACTGCAAGCATGATCTTTGGCAAAACTAACATTTGTTAGTCCACGGACATGGTCCCCCTTGAGATGACTTTGCAAAGATCTCATATTGACGTGGGCTAAACGGTGATGCCAAAGCCATCCCACATCAACTTTAGCCATTAGGCATGTCGCGGTCTTAGTGGGTCGCTCCGAAAAGTTTATCACATAGAGGTCATTCTCGACATGCCCAACAAAGGCTACTTTAAGAGTCTTGCTCCACAAGAGGGCCACGGTATCAATGTCAAAGAAAGTGGCAAAGCCCATGAGTGCAAGTTGACAAACGGAAAGTAAATTGTATGCAAGGGACTCAACAAGCATGACTTTCTCGATCGTTAGATCATGAGAAATGACAACCTTGCCAAGACCCAATACCTTAGAATGTGAAGCATCACCCCACTCGACATTGGTGGGCATAGATGGAATCTTTTGCATGTCCACCACCAAGTCCTTGCTCCCGGTCATATGATTTGTTGCTCCACTATCGAGCAACCATGATCCCCCACCGGAAGCAAACACCTACAAGAGATCAATGCTTGGTTTTAGGTACCCATTTAGTAATGGGTCCTTTGATGTTAGTAACAAGGGTCTTAAGAACCCAAATAGACCACTCAGTGTACTCATAAGGAGAACCAACAAATTTAGCATAAACATGCCCATCACTAGCACGGCACAACACATATGATGGGTTAAAGTCGCCGGCTTTGTTGGAGGAGATGGTTTTGCTCTTTTTGACATTAACACCCTTCACATTTTCCTTCTTCTCCTTAGGAGCACCCTCTCCCTCTTTCACAAAAGTTTGCTTGAGAGGAGGAGGTGGTTTGGTCTTGTCGTTCTTCTTCTTGTTCTTAGACTTGGGTGCAAACCCAATTCCCTTCTTGGCCACAACTTCCTTTCGATTGCTCAAAAGATCGTTGAGATTCTTTTCACCTTGAATGCAAGTCACAAGGCCTTTCTCAAGTTGATCCTTCAACTTGGCATTCTCCTCCACAAGATGCACATGCTCACAACATGGGTTAGTAGCATATGCATTATCAATTAATACCATATGAGGAAAGGTGGCCTTTTCCTTGGTTAGATTAACTTGGAGTTGAGCATGAGACTCCTTGAGGTTAGCATGAGCACCCTTCAAGACCTTGTGGGCCTTGTCAAGCACATCAAACTCCTCCTTGAGTCTAGCATGATCAACCCCAAGTTTAGCCTTCTCGGAAGTTAGCACACGAGACACAACAAGAGCATGATCAAGATCTTTCTTTAACTTGGCATGGTCATCGTTTTGTGACTCCTCAAGAGCCAAATGATGCCCGCGCTCTTCCTCAAGAGCATTAGAGAGATCCGATATCTCATCGGCATATTCACGACTATGACCTTCCATCTTAGAGATGGTTCCTTCATGAGCCTCGATCATGTCATTGGCTTCACCAAGTTGTTCCAAGAGAGCAACAAAGTGCTTCTTGGATTTGCCCTTGAGCTTACTCATAAAAGACTCAAAATCATTTACTTCCTCATTAGACCCCTTATCATCATCAATGCCAACCGTCAAAGAAGGATTTGGAATAATAGTGGTTTTGATGTTGGGGGTTACCTTGTTGGTGGTTTTAGCCATGAGGCACTTGGCGGTGATGTTCTCGTTGGGTGAGTCGAAGAGAGACACCCGGGGAGTTGTGGCAATGGCAACGGATGCCATGGCCATTGCTTCACTATCTTCATCATCATCGTCATCCTCACGGTATTCCTCTTGAACCACCAACCCTCGAGTAGGAGTCTTCTTGGTGAAGTTGTTCTTGTTGGGGAAGGACTTGGCTTTGTCTCTCCAAATGAGCATGCCACCATTGTCTTCCCGCTTCTCGTAAGGACAATCCGCAATGAAATGGCTCATATTGCCACAGTTGAAGCAAGTTCTAACTCACTGCGTGCTCTTGAAGCCACTTGAGTTGTTCTTGTTGAAGTTGGGTCTTGAGTTCTTCTTGCTCCAAAATTGCCTCGAAGTAAGAGCCATGTGCTTGTGATAATCATATTTTGTGTCTTCGGGGTTGCTCTCCTCATCTTCCTCTTCTTCCTCTTCTTCCACAATAACCTTGGCCTTCAAGGCAAGGTTGGGCTTCTTTGCCCTTTGAGACCGGAGCACCGCGTTATTGGCGGTCTTGTCCAAGATGCTCATGGCAACAAACTCATCCAACACTTCACTTGAGGTCATGGAGTGGAAGTCCGGTCTTTGACGAATGACGGAGGACATGGCCTTGTTGTAGGGCATCATGGCCTTGAGGAACTTGCGTCTGATCCAATTGTCATTCGTGTCCTTACTCCCATGATCTCGTAGCGAGACTGCAAGTTTGGTTACCCTCCGAAAGAGCTCATGAGGTTCTTCATCCTCCTTCATAGCAAACTCATCGGCTTCATCTTGCACCACTTCATAGTTGGAGCATTGAATGCTTGCACTTCCTCGATAGAGAGACACAACGCAATGCGATGCGTCTTTGGCCGTGGCGTAGGGTCGAAGATGAGGGAGATCTTCGGGGAGAATTGCCTCTTGGATGATGAAGAGAGCATTCTCATTGAATTGATTATCCACGGCTTCTCGAGGGGTGAAGTTGCTCGGGTCATGTGGATAGAAACCTTCTTCAATGATTCTCCAAAGATTAGTATTAACATGCTTTAAGTGACGCTTGAAGCAGTACACCCAAGAATCAAAATACTCATTTTTCACAATCTTAGGTGGAAGACTGGCATGATTTAAATGAGTAGAGGGAACCGGTCCACCATAAGTTGGAGGTTCCACATGGGCAAAGATGCCGGTGCCAATTCTACCGCTAGTAGAAGGACCCTTTTCACTGCTAGCTTCCCCCTTGTCGGAGGTAGCATCCGTCACCTTGTTAGTGGGATCACCCACTTTCATCAGCGAGGTGGACAGTTTAAGTCCTTCAAGAAATTTAGTAAACATGCTTTCAACCTTGGTCGTCATGGACTCTTTCAGTGTGTCTAGAGCCACATTGAATTCCTCAGGAGAGACCGAGGTTCCCCCATTGGCCGTAGACGAGATAGGATTCACACCGGAGTGCTCCTTCGCACCGTCTGTGGTGTCAACCATACTCTTCGGACGGCAAAGTACTTAATAAAGAGACGAGGCTCTGATACCAATTGAAAGGATCGATATAGTTGACTAGAGGGGGGTGAATAGGTAACTAACAATTTTTAAGCTTTTCTTTACCAATTTAAACTTTGCAACAAAATAGGTTGTCTAGATATGCAACTATGTGAGCAACCTATATGATGCAATAACAACTAGCACATAAGCAAGCAAGGGATACAACACAAGTAGGCTTGCAAAAGTAAAGGCACGAAATAACCAAGAGTGGAGCCGGTGGAGACGAGGATGTGTTACCGAAGTTCCTTCCTTTTAAGGGAAGTACGTCTCCGTTAGAGCGGTGTGGAGGCACAATGCTCCCCAAGAAGCCACTAGGGCCACCGTATTCTCCTCACGCCCTCACACAATGCGAGATGCCGTGAATCCACTATTGGTGCCCTTGAAGGCGGTGACCGAACCTTTACAAACAAGGTTGGGGCAATCTCCACAACTTAATTGGAGGCTCCCAATGACACCATGAAGCTTCACCACAATGGACTATGGCTCCGAGGTGACCTCAACTGTCTAGGGTGCTCAAACACCCAAGAGTAACAAGATACGCTAGGGATTAGTGGGGGGAATCAAATTTCTCTTGGTGGAAGTGTAGATCGGGGCCTTCTCAACCAATCCCGAGCAAATCAACAAGTTTGATTGGCTAGGGAGAGAGATCGGGCGAACATGGAGCTTGGAGCAACAATGGAGCTTTTGGGGGAAGCGGTGAGTCAACTTTGGGGAAGAAGACACCTTTATATAGTGGGGGAAACAATCCAACCGTTACCCCCCAAACAACCACACACAGAGCGGTACTACCACTTGGGCAGGGCGGTACTACCGCTGACAAGCGGTACTACCGTTCCCTCCCAGTGGTACTGCCGTGCTGACGAGGGTTGCAAGGTCCTGGTCCCAGAGCGGTACTACCGCGGAAGTATGGGCGGTACTACCGCTTGGAGCGGTACTACCGCCACTACTGCCGCTACTAGTACCGTAAAACCCGACACGAAAAACAGCAGTCTCGAGTCGAGGCGGTAGTAGCCCGGAACCACTATGGTACTACAGCCGAAGACCGCAAGCGGTACTACCGCTCGGGGAGCGGTACTATCGCTTGACGTACTTCGGCGGTACTACCGCTGAGGACTGCGGTACTACCGCTGGGACAGGACAAGGCAGGCACTGAGAGGAAAGATAGCTCCAATGGAGCAGAAAGGAACACCGGGTGTGATAAGAATGTGTATGTGTTGATTCCATCCTAGCCTTACCAAAGCGGATCCCCTCTTGATAGTACGGTGACTCCTACGAAACTAGTCCATCAACAAAGAAACGAAGGAGTTACACCGTCTTGAATAAAAGTTTCGAGGGGATGAAATCGTCTCGTGCCAAAGGATGAATCTTTGAAAATCTCAACGCACACGATTAGTCCGCAAAAGCATTGTCATCAATCACCAAAACATCTTGGGGATAAATATGCCCTTACAAGCGCCTTCTGCCCCCGACTGCTATGTGTTGTGGTTGTAGTGGTATGCCCCGGTCGCTGCATCGACGAGCACCTGGCCGCTTAACCCCTCCCTCCATGTTGCGCACGCTATCCCTTCCTCACTCCTGCGGAAGACGGCCGCTGAATCGCCGTGACGCCGCCGGCTGCTGTGTGTTGTGGTTGTAGTGGTATGGTCCCAGTCACTGCACCAACGTGCACCTGGCCGCTTAACCCCTCCCTCCACGCCGCGCACGCTATCCCTTCCTCACTCTGGCGGAAGACGGCTGCCGAATCGCCGCGACAGCGCCGACTGCTACGGATTTGGTGGATTTGGAAGGAAATGTGGTGCGCTCCCTACGCTCGGGAGCGGTTTCGAAATGGGGAGGAGATGGAAGTGGGGAGGGGAGAAGAATTTGAGGGACCCACGACCACATAGACACCCAACAGGTATCGTCCTGACGCCATGACCAGGTGCCACCTGGCGCACGCATCGATGGAATGGTGCGGTCAGACGCATCGACAAAACTTGGGAAGCGCGCAGCCGCGAGATGACGATCGGACGGCGCGCGAGCGTGTGTGCTCGGTAAGAGTGTGTGCTCGGTAAGACTAATTAGCATAGCTGCACTTTTTAGGTTTTAGGTCTAACATATAAGGATGATGGGCGACCCTCCCTCCCGAGCGCTCCCTCGATTTTGCTTCGTTTTGACCCTTCGATTTGGCCTGGTCGGGTCAACGCCGTTTGATTTTTACAAACAGTTTTGACCAGGGTTGCTTCATGGGCGTACGATGACTGGTGGGCTCGAGGAGGTCTTTGATTGGCTGGGTTAACTTTTCTCGCGTCAACCATTCCCGATGTGTCGTGTGGCTCAGGGCATGTACAATGGTGGCATATGGATACATATGCCTCATGACAAAAAGTAATTTGAGGCACCTACATTTATTTTTTCTTCCCAATGCAAGCTACCACTAGTGGGCCTCATTAAGAAATAGAAAATAAAGACTCTATTACACATGCATCTCTACTTTTCCCTCCAACCTTTTCAGCTTTTGTCATCGGACCACACTTTTTCTCTTCAAGCACCCGCCTCCTGAAGAGGATCCCGCTTCCCTATCCGAACCTACTTTATGTCATACCCGATCCAAGATGGCATGCGAGGCATCACCTTGAGTCTATGCATTGAAGGCGCGCAGGCCGAGTCGTGCGTCGTGGGTTAGCTGCGAAGGGGTTAGCCGACGCGTAGGCACCCGGTTTCTGCACCCGCACCTGTGCTTTGCCTATGATGGGTGGGCCGGTTATGCTCCTGGCCCCGCTCGTCGGCGGTAATTCCTTGGTCAACTGCTCCTGCCGCAGTGCTCCTCACTGGCTGCTCGTGTTGCACACATCATGCATCGTGGGGAGTTGTTGCGTCCAGCGTCAGCTGCAGAAGGGGTGGGCCGATACATGTGCACCCAGATCGTGAACCCAGGCTTGTGCTCGTGCGATGACGGGTGGGCCGCCGCTGTTCCTGGTCCCGCTTGTCCGCTGCTCCTCTTCTGTTTTCCTTTGCGAAATCCCGTCGCCCAATCCCCTCGCCCGCATGCCGCACCCCCTCCCTCCTCGGTCTCCCCCTCTCTCCCTCGTCGGCTGCCACAACACGAAGCCAGGAATCCTCCCCCTCCTTCTCCCTTGCATGTGTGTGCCCGTCGTCGCCTTCCCCCCTCTTCCCCATCGTTGCCCCAATGCCTCCATGGGCTACAACAGATCTATGGCTGATGGGAGGGTACGAGGTAGAGAAGGACGCGTCGTCGGCCCGTCACTTAGGCTGGTGAAGCACAGGTCAGGTCTGGGCGCAACGACCGGCGCCTGCGGGCAGGGTCGGCCGTGGAGGGAGGCTCGCCGGCCGGAGAAGCAGGAGCAAGGAGGTGGAGCTCCTCCTTCAACCTGTGTGTGTGATTTCTTCCTTTTCTATGAATGCACAAATCTGAAGCTTTTTTTGGTTGCCTCATCCAGCTTTCTTCTGAAGTGTGCAGATTGTTATTCCTTATCAGGAAGGACAATATTCATTTGAAGGACTTATTAGACTCAGAATATTTAGCTGGTAAGATACCATATTTCTATGATTCATCCATCTCTCTAGTTCTGACCTTACACATCAACCTATCCCCCTGCACCCTTCTAAATCTGGTGCTGCTACATTTTTTTTCTTACATGGGTGTATGTGTGAGATTTCTTCGTTTAGGTATATTTGTGCCTAAAAGAAGTTTACATCTATTTTCGTGTTAGATGAGCCTGCTTCCGTTTGCTGGATGTATGCAGGTGGATGTACGCAGGTTGGAGGAATGAGAATACTTATGAGATCACATGAATGAGATATTAAGCCCTGGATGCCCAAAATTGTATCATTGATCCCACACAGTGGTTAGAATCCCAGTCTTTGAATCACAATAGACAAGACCATATTTCACATTTTGTATAGTCCAGCCAATAATACACATGGAGCCTGGTGATGGTTTTCAATATATTGTGATAGTAGTTTCCTGCATTGATTATTTCATGAGCCACCATTCCGTTTTAAACTCGAAGTGGTGCAATATTTAAATAGATGTGTTTGTGCCATTTAGCCCCCAAATTCAGTTCAGTTCCGTTGTACATCTTTTACTGACCCCTTTTCTTGGTACTGATTGACCTTTGTACGTTAATATTTTTATTTGACTGCATTTTCTCCTTTAGTCCTTCCTCTTAGTGTATAATCCTGATTGTGTGTGTTTCTTTCCTAGTAGGGTATTTATGATTCAGACCATTCCATAACAAAATGCACATATGGCCTCACAGTAGGAGTTCAGCTTCAGACTGTCATCAAGTTTGTCTCAAATTTATTGTTCCAGTTTGGAATAGTGTACTTTCACAAGTATTTTCTAACGAGTACATATAACACTTCCACATATTATATTACAAAATGGAAGTACAGAGGATATATAGAAGTTACGACCGTTGTGCAGCGTGATCTCTGAAGATGGATTGCAGGTGAGTAGATTAACAATTTAGTACTGACACTATTTCTGTTGATACTTCATTTTACTCAATCTTTCGTATTGACCATAAGCATAAAGGATATCATGTTGGGTTGCATTGCCATGTAAGGAATGGATATCCTAAACCTGAGAATGTACCAACGTAGATGATTGCTTCTTAGGAATATCATCGTGTTGTTACAGTAAAGATGGCTATTTGTAGCACCTTCTATAGTTAAGTTTACTATTAGGAATATCTTTCAACCTCTGTACTATGTATTACCGCTACAATTTTGGCTAGGGAATCTGTCTCATTTTAATATTGCAATGAAGTGGTTGGGATGGAGAGGGTTTTTTACTTGACAACTTTGTGACCTATATACCTTTCTGGGTTGTGCATGTTCAAAGTAGTTTCAGTTTGTCCAATTTTTGCAGGGATATTGTGTGAGGTCTGCTACAAACTTTAAGAAAATCACTTAGTACATTCATGGGATCACCAACTTTTGGCATTTGTTGAGACTACAGCTAGGTGGGTCCATGAATTCCTAGAAGATTGTGGCAATTATCCTGCTTTCCTTGCAATATTGGTTTCTAAAAATATCATGGTAGTTGTAATTTCAGATTGCTGCTAATTTGACTAAATATGTTCTGATTGCTTTCTAAGCTTTCTTTCTTTACTGTGTGTAAAACTAATTCATTCCTAATTGAATCTTTCAATGGTTGATGGGAACATTACAGATCTTGCTTCTTTGCTTTTTAATGTTTCATATGTTTTCATGTACAAACCGAGGAGTGCAGGCGCGATGGCGGGCATCTCCGGCAGCGGTAGTGACCTGCAGGAAAAAGGCGACAACGAGAGTGTTCAATTCGATCCATCACCATGGATCGGTCCCTGCAGGAGAGAGAAGATGAGGAAGAGAGAGAGAGAAGGAAGGAGAGGAGGGAGAAAGAGAGAGGGAGGTACGATGGTGGGTGTTACTATAGTATTAGAAGAATTCCTGATATATGTATATATAGTATTCTATGATATTTGATGCAAAATATTGATGGCCAGGTGAATGCACTGGACTCTTCAAGATCAAGGGCACCAACAGCAAAGGCCGAGTGCATCCATCGACAGCATGCCCAATGTCCGGATTCACTGAGCAGTACAACCGGAGACGTTGTAGGCTGCCTGCAGGTCTGGAAACCAGACAACATCTCTGAAACCCACTATCTTCTTATGCATGAATTTCTGCTCAGTTTGGCTACATCTAATTTGTTATCGTTAATCCTATTCCATAACGCAAAGTTGCAAACATCCTGTTTTTTCATCGAGAGGAAGAACATTAAGAATTTTCGCACATTCTGTTGTAGCAATATTGACTGTATGAATACCAGTAATGTGTTTGGCAGTTTGTTCTTGTGGCTTCCAAAAAACCTGGAATGTTTGTTCTGCTGGTACAACTCTCTTTGGCTAGGACATTTTGGCTTCAAATAACATCAATGAACCTAAAATTTCTTAATATTTTATACCACCTTTTGTATTGATGTTCTTCATGCATGCTCATCTGCCAAGAGGTCATTCCAATAATATCACGCGTTCCTCAGCAGGCGCCAAGCCGTCCACTGTTGTCTCTGCCCGAAGAAGGATTATGGTTCTCCACCTCTCTGCTACTCATATTAAAATTCCGGCATGTTCTTTCTTTCTTTCTTTCTTTATTTTCTGTCAAGAAAAAGGTAGAACCTGTTCTTAATTTTCCATAATGATTTGAATGCAATTTGTCAGTGTATTTCTAGCTGGAATTGCATGTATATCTTACAAATTTACATTGTAAGAAATTAATAACAAGAATAGAAGCATTTGCACCCATCTAACATGTTTGTCTGGTATTTTTCAAAAAGCTCAAGGTTAGAGATGTGGCGCTGTATGAGACTATCATTAGGACAGAAGATAAATTAATGTTAAAATATTGTTTGAATTTTCTTCGTTCTGTAAACGGCAATACAAGATATGTTGCACCATGATTCTATTCCAAAAAAAATAACAGCTGATAATTAACGACACATCAAATGTTCTGTTTTGAAATGGATCATTTTGCCAGGTTGGGTTTAGTAGGTCATAACGGTTTTATTCAACGACAAGATTAATTTTGTTTATACTTTAACCAGTTAAAGGATTGGCGGTCAAGCCCTATGATCTTTGTACACCAAGGTTCAGTTGTGTTCTTTGTGAAATATATGTCCTGCAAGTCTCATGTGTCTTGCGTTATTTTCGCTTTCCAAGCTACAGGATTTTGATATACTTCAAACGTGATTCTTTATATGTTGTTTGATTCCATCAATCGTAAAACGTAAATTAGCAATTAGGCGTCTACAAAGTGTAGTGGAACCATTGTGATTGATGCAGTTTTATTTTAGTATTGAAATGTTTGTCTTAGTTTGTTTTGTGTTGAGAAATATATTTGTTTTCCAGCCATTGTTTTCTAAATCCTATCAACACATTACCTGATATGGCCTTTGAAGTTTCTATTTTATAACGATCTTAGTTGTAGTGGTCAACTTGAGTATGGTATTATGGTATAGTTTATTCTTTTCTGTTGCAGCTATTTCGGAGAAGTTTAGAGCTCTGCAAACTTTTGAGGACATGATTTACAATAGCAGAGATGAAACAATCAATCAGTTGAGATGCATTACGTCATATTTTTTCTCTGGACATCGATGTGTATTGTAGACTCCTTTCTTTTGCCACAAAGGATACGAGCTGTGCCATTTGACTCGAAGGACAAAGCATTCATCACAAGGGGGTGGTCTTGATATATACACAAAAGAGGAAATTTCCTTTTGTATAGAACCAAATTATATGATGTAATTCAGTTCAAATAATAATTTATATGATGTAATTGACCACTATTTCTAAGAGATTCTCCTCTACACAATGGTTATCATGCATTAAATACATTTTATTGTCAAATATGTTTACCTTTTTTAGTGCAAATCTACAACTACTCGGACTTCCTATTTGGAACCACCGACCTAATTTTGTTCGGTCCATGTATGTGTGTATTGAAGTTTGGTGAGTCTCAGGAAGAACCAAACTTTTATTCCTATCTCATCATATGCTATCTTAAATGCAAAGTGTTAGCTACTTCAGTCCCACCTTTGAAACTGTGATTGATTACAAATTGTGCATGCTCAAGTAAGTAAATATTTGTAGAGAGAAATCATTGTTAAGTTTTGATTAAAATGGTTCACGTTGGTATCAAGTGGTTACTCACACCTAAAATTACAAAAAAAATGCAAGTATTTTCAATGCTCCCATGATTTTAAACGGGACTCTGCACCATTTGACCCAATGGGTCTACTTCGAGCAGGCCAGCCCAAAAATCTCGTCGTAGGTCGGATTGACTAGCTTATGTCCACTAAAACATATATTTTGTTTTAAATGGGGCTCTGTGCTATCAAAATAAAATGTGTATATACATCTAATTATAGACACCAATTCCCCATGTTTCCTATTAAAGGGGATTCAACCATAGATATTTTTCTCATCGCAAACATGGATTTAGTGTGCCTCTGCGCCATTTGGCGCAACGGGTCCACTACTATATATAACAAAGCCAACCCCTCGTTCACAAGGTCGGGCACGGGAGAAGGGAGACCCATGTAGATGCGCACGCGAGGTTTGGAGACGCACATACGCACGACTAGCCAAAGCTCTCGCCTCAAGCGCGCCGTAGCCCGACGCCAACTCCACACTCCTTTTTCCCTCCTCAATCTCGACATCAATCTCATCTATCGTCGGAGCACGCCGGAGCTTCATCAACATGCTCATCTTCGCACCAATTGTTGGCCTCGACGGTAAGTTCTAAAATCCGATCGCATCATTGATCTTGTGTGATGGAAAAGAAACAATATCAACTCGACTATTTGGCGAATCTACAACCATGGCATGCCCGCCTCATCCACGTAGCCCATGTTGACTGCCTCATCAATGTTGCCCATGTGAAAACCTACAACCATGGCACGACCACCTCATCAACGTCGCCCATGTGTAAGAGATGAAAATTCTCACACAAAAATACATCGTCGATTGCTTCATCTATATCGGCGGTGTGCAACCCTTTCACCACAAAGAATTTGATTCTTATAAAGGAGAAAACATATGCTTTATCAATGGTCTATCTCAAATCTATGGCCTAATCTCCATGAGACAATGGTCAAATCCATCATCACCATCTTGTGTCTAGTGTCGACGAGGCTAGACGAAATTCTGGCCAAGTGCCGATGAGGCTGGGTCACTACTCTATTGACATGTCACAAACCTACGGGATTGGATACATTGTTATTGGGCACCGGTGAGGCGATAGCAACACATACATGTCCACGTCTGATGAAGTCAGGGCATCACATGACTGGGCACCGACGAGGCGAAAGTCATTCCCTTCGTCGACACACCTTGTTGGTCACACCAACATGGCGATAGTACTCGTGACTGGGTTTCGGCAAAACAAGGCCACCCACATAATATTTTTCATGAATAGCACAATGCATATGGATGAGCACAGCAACACATGATGACGACCATCAGCGTAGCTTAATTGAAGGTATTCTGTGGGCTCGATCCCGCTAATGTAATTAACCGGTTGCTTGCAAATGCACAGGGAATCGGTGAACTACACAATCTCTTCAGTTAGATACTCCGTGAGCGCGAGGCGGGAGGCACATGATAAATTCCTATGGAACTTGTACAATGTATTTGTATTCAATACAATGATCAATAAAGTGCAGTGTTTCGCATATGTATTTGTCCATTATTTTATCTGTTAATTTCTTGTTTTCGTTGAAAAAGTGGCACGCACGCAACTTTACTTCTTGTACGCATTAGGAAATACCCTCCCTACAAAAGGGAGCGGCGCGTTTCTTTTTGGCAAAACAACATTGTTATTGAAATAATTTCTAGACACAAAATTCACATCGACGAAATCATTATTTTGGTCAATCAAAGTAGATAATGGCACATCATTAGGATAAAAATGAGCACTCTTACTAGCAACCATTTTCATAAGCACATCTATTTGATCACCCAAAGTATTAATTTCTTTGGCATAATTGACCTTTTTACTAGTTGGAGTTCTTTTGATGTGCCATTGTGAATAATTTGGCATAATATTATAAAGTATTTTTGTAGCTTCTTCTAATATGATTTTCATAAAGGTAGCCCCGCGGCAAAATCTAAAAGATTTCTAGAAACAAAGTTTAATCCCGCATAAAAATTTGGTATGATCATCCATAAGCTTAAACCATGAGTGGCACAATTTCTTCTCATTAATTCCATTCTCTCCTAAGATTGTGCAACATGTTCATGCTCAAGTTGCTTAAAATTCATGATTTGATTTCTAAGAGAAATAATTTTGGTGGGAGGAAAATACTTGGTAATAAAAGCATTCTTACAGTTATCCCAACAATCAATACTATTTCACGGCAAGAATGAAAACCAAGTTTTAGCACGATCTCGTAGCGAGAACGGAAATAATTTAAATTTGACAATATCATTATCCACATCTTTTTTTCCTTTGCATATTACACAATTCAACGAAAGTATTAAAATGGGATGCAACATTTTCATTAGAACTACCAGAAAATTGTTTTTTCATAACAAGATTTAGCAAAGCAGCATTAATATCACACGACTCCGCACTAGTGGCGGGAGGAGCAATTGGATTACTGATAAAATCATTATTATAGTATTGGAAAAGTCACACAACTTGGTATTTTCTTGAGACATAGCGACAAAGCAAGCAAACAAGCAAACAAAAATATTTTTGTATTTTTGTAAAATTGTTTTAGAAGTGGGGGAGATGCAAACGAGAGGCAAATGGCAAATGAAAGTAAGACCAAGTAGATGATAGTTTGTATGAAGGTACTTGATAGGTTTTGGTGATTTCTCCCCAGCAACGATGCTAGAAATTCTTCCTGCTACTTGTGAGCTGCGTTGGGATTTCCTCGAAGAGAAGAGGATGATGCAGTACAGTAGAGATAAGTATTTCCCTCAGTTAAGAACCAATGTTTTCAATCTAGTAGGAGAACCACACGAAAGCTCGTTAACAGCATTACACACAAAAGAGCAAATACTTGCACCCAACGCGATCTAAGGGGGTTGTCAATCCCTTGGCGGTTATTTGCAAGGATCAAATCTCGTAGTGATAGATAGATAAACAAACACACAAAATAAAATAAATGGTAAATAAATTTCAGCGAGGTATTTTTGGATTTTATATAGGATAAAAGTAGACCCAGGGGCCATAGTTTTCACTAGAGACTTCTCTCTCGAACAAAAAACATATGGTGGGTAGTCAAATTACTGTTGGGCAATTGATAGAAAATCGTATAGTTATGACAATATTCAAGGCAATGATTATCCATATAGGCATCACGTCCGAGACAAGTAGATTGACTCCTGCCTGTATCTACTACTATTACTCCACCCATCGACCGCTATCCAGCATGCATCTAGAGTATTCAGTTCATGAAAAACGGAGCAACGCCTTAATCAAGATGACATGATGTAGACAAAGTAAATCCAACCAACATGAATAAACCCCATCATTTTCCCCTTAATCGAAACAATACACATACATGTCTTGTCCCCTTCTGTCACTGGGATATAGAGCACCGCAAGATTGAACCCATTACAAAACACCTCTCCCATTGCAAGGTAGAAATCAATCTAGTTGGACAAACCAAACGGACAGATCGAAGAGAAATACAAAGCTATAATAATCATGCATAAAATAATTCAGAGAAGACTCAATTAATATTCATGAATAATCTAATCATAAACCCACAATTCATGGAATCCCAACAAACACACCACAAAAGAAGATTACATCAAATATAACTCAAAGAACATCGAGAAGAACATTGTTTTGAAGATCAAAGAGAGATAAGGAGCCATCTAGATACTAGCTATGGACCCGTAGGTCTGTGTTAAACTACTCACACATCATCCGAAGGGCGGCAAGGTTGATGCAGAAGCCCTCCGTGATTGATTCCCCCCTCCGGCAGGGTACCAGAAAAGGCCTACAGATGGGATAGCGATAAAACAGAAACTTGTGGCGACGGAAAAAGTATTTTGGGTGCCTCTCTGTTGGTTTCTCGATTTTAGAGAATTTATAGAGGTGGAATTAGGTCAAATGGAGCCACGATGGGCCACAAGGCATTAGGGTGCGCCTACCCTTGGGCGCGCCCTGTTGCCTTGTCGTCTCCTCCCAAAGCATCTAGGGTCTCTCTTGTCTAGAAATAAATCGCCAAAAAGTTTCATAGCATTTGGATTTGTTTGGTACTGATTTCCTTGAAACCCCAAAATAGGCAAAAAATAGCAACTAGCACTTGGCACTAGGTCAATAGGTTAGTCCCAAAAAATGATATATAATTGCATATAAAACATCCAATATTGATACTATAATAGCATGGAACAATTAAAAAGTATAGATATGTTGGATACATATTACCTCCTCGCACTGGACTCATCATCTGGCAGACCTTCTTCGCCGCAAGTGTCACTGTTGGCCTACTCACGTTGGCCTCATCCCCTGACGCATCATGTCATCTCCGACCTCTTTAAGGAGGTCACATGCCCGGCAGGCCCGAAGAACTTTGAAGCCGAAGGTCTCCAACAGCAAAGAAGATGGGAGGTCGGACACCCTGCTCGCCATGCACGGTCGTCCTCGACTCCCTCCAAGGGGTAACAAGCCCGACAGACTATGTCACCTCTGATTTCTTCAGGGGGACTAGCACAAGATCTTTGTTCATTCAAGGACTCCCTTGAGACCTTGCCAAGCAGTCCAAATATGGCGCATCCAGTTCATCATCAAACCTGATACGGATAGGCCACTGATGGAACAATACGCTGAGGGCGCCTAGGAGGACACACACCTGGCGAATCTGAGTATTTCTAAGGTCGGACTTATGAAGACATGCCAAAACTACTGCTGAAACAGATGGAGCCCGCCTGGGTTCTCATTGACAAAGACAAAGGACTACAACTCCAGATGCGCACGGGTGCTACTAACGGTGTGATACCCCGGGGGTACCTGACCTCCGGGGGACAAGGTCGCCAGGCCAGCCTCGGAGCTTGGGTGTAGCCTAGGTCCCTCGCCCCGCTAGCGGGCCTCCTCCATAGGGATATACCATTACTTGTAGCACAAGATATCTACTCTAGTAGATAACTTGGGCATCAAGCCATATAAACCGACTTGGGCCATGTCACCCTAGCCCTCACCCATCTATATAAGGGGAGGTAGGGGCCTCCCAAGTCAGCGGATAACATCTCTCCCACCTCTCCATTAGATCTAAAATGTACCCACCATATGTATATCTCATACGAGGCCACATCAATACAATACAATCATGATATAGGGTATTGCTCCAACATGGAGGCCTGAACCTAGGAAAATATGTGTCATGTATGTACCCAAATATGACCCTCTATGTGCGCTCCACCCCATGAGGAACCCAACGTAGGGATCTGACGGATTTCCACTCCGTCAGCAAGGTCTCGTGGAAGAGGGTGATCAAGCGTCGGCCCGATCATTTAGTAAAAAAGAGTGAATATTCTAGTGATTCATCAATTCATATCTTTATGATCTACATGCACATGTATTTTTTGTGGAACAAGGATATACCCCGCTCGTTGCTGCCGGAACATGGTAAAACCAATGCAAAAAGGCGTTATAGAACTATCTTTTCAAGGAAAAAAGGGAGTTACAATACTTGTAATATAGATACGTGAAGTAAATTAGTAATTGTCACAACCCTAGTTTGGTAATGCACTGGGCTAGCTAAGCTTGATTACATCATGTCTAAATTTCCCTATTAAACTTGAAATGGGGACTTATCTTATAACAAGATTTAAATCAAATCTTTTCGATGAACCCAAAGTGCTCTTAAAAGATGTTCATCATTTCTGGCATAGGATGAAAACCCTACCACAAATGATGCACTTTTTAAGAATTTATTTTGGGCCTTGAATTAAGTTATTTGAATTGGGGTTATAAATTCCTACTGCCTTTGCTCCTAAATATAAGTCTCTTTTAGAGGTTTCAATAAGAACTACATACAGATGTATATAGACATAGTTTAGAGTGTACATTCGCTCATTTTGATATGTATGTTAGTCTGCATTGGAATCTGTAGAAAGACTTATATTTAGGAACGAAGGGAGTATAAAATATCTGTAGCTCAAATAATTCTAAAACTTTTTGTGTGGCACTGGTTTAATCCATTTAGCTGACATAATAATTTTTAGAAGCAGAAAAAACAATTTGGTTTAAAAACCAAAATCAAAACATATTTGGAAAATAGAAAACAAAAACAAAATTAGAAAATCGTATATATATATACACACACATACATCTAGACTATTCTGTTACGCGTAACAGAATATTATTTTGTTACCCTTCTTGAACTGACGGTTTCAGATGGTTGTACTGATGTTTTCGAAGTGGTTGAACTGATGCTTTCAGTTGTGTTTAACAGATCGTCTTCTTTAGTTCAAAAACTTTTTGTAATTTTTTTTGTCGGAATGAGGCGTGTAATATATCGTTGGAAAGCTCTTGACAACCATATTTTGAGTATATTGAACGTTTTTGCAAAATCATTATGGTTTAAGAGCAGTTTTGAAAAAACCGTTTTTTCAAAAACGAAAACGTGAATCATATTTTGGACTCAATTTTCAAATGATTTGTTGAAATTGAGCAAATAAGATGGCGTTGGAAAGCTGGTCAAAATCCACATCTTCCATATATGTATTGTTTTTTCTAATTCTATATGATTTAAAAGTAATTTGAAAAACGGTGAAATTCTTGGCAAAACGTATTTTCATGATTTTTTGCAAACGATTTGTCGGATTGATGCAAATTATACGGGGTTGGAAAGCAATGGAAAATGCGCAACTTTTTCGTATAGAAATATTTTTCTAATTCCTTACAGTTTAAAAATGAATTCGAATACGGTCAAATTTGATTTTGAACGCGATTTTTTTAAAAAGTTTTACGAAATTTGGCAAATTATATACCATTGGATAGCTATCGAAAATGCGAAACTTAGTCATGTTGAACGTTTTCTCTACTTCGCAACCGTTTAAGAGTAATTTTGAATACGGCATGATGGATCCTGTTGTTTTCTCGTCTGAAAATAGAGTACTCGTACTGATATATGTGTATGTTTGTACTGAGCTATTTTTTGTAGAGTAATTTTGAATGGTTCCGGAAAAGGGTACTTGTATTGATGCTTGCATGGGTTTGTACTAAGCGTGTTTTCATTAACTAGACTTTGCTTTGTTTTTTGGTTAAAATTTTTCTCGTAAGTTTTCAACGGTTTACTGTATCATTGCCCCTGTACCTGTACGGTTTGTATCATCGAACTGAATGATATTTTATTCAAAAAGAAAATGTGTTTGTTTTGTTTCTTTTTTTTAACTCAACATTTTTTGACAACGTTGTTCTGAACTTCTCTCATTTTACGACTTGTACTGAGGTACTTACTAAGCAGGATTTTCATGGGGTTTCTTTTTTTGCTTGAACTTTACAATTTGAATTTCTGCCATTTCTTTTATTCCGAACGGACCACCGTTTTAGCTCGTACTGAGGTACTTACTACGCCCAAACTGGGGTGGTTGTCGCGTGTCTTGACGTGTTTTGAACTCAATGATATTTTTTCATCAATTTACTGCCCATTTTTTTCATCACACTTGAGAGAGTGATTAATAGGTTTACTTACTGGCAGTAACACATGAACTCCTCAGGCAATAATACATGAGCTACTAGGAACATAAATTTTCATCAAGCACTCAAAAACATAAAACATTACATAAAGAGAAGCACCGAACAGTGAATGTAAAAATAACTCCCACATCCATCATATATTGGGAGCTTCCACTTGAATAGGAAAATTTGTTTATCCCTCACAAATTAAAACACGAAACCTGATGAAAAGAAGTATTGGTTTCTCATTGACATAATAACAAATAGGAGCACAAAATCATAGCTTTTCATCAATGTCAGCATGATGCATCGTTGCATTTTTCTCGTTGTTATTGTTGTTGTTGTTGTCTTCCTGGACTATTGAAAGTGCTCTTCTTGGTCATTTATTGTCATGGCCAATAACGCCTGAAAGTGCTCTTCCAGGTCTCCACTCTCCCAAAATCCCTAAAACATTAAAAATCAACAGATTTACACAACGAATATAGAAATGCACAAATGAATCTCCTCCTCAAGATCAGTGATGAAGGATGCAATAAATATCATCGATCAAATGCCAAAGCGTATTATAAATGAGATACATGCTTCTCAAGCCTTAACGAAGGCAAAAAATTGATTTTTCAATGCATTATAGGCAAGAACGGATCCAAGTCAGAACTGATGCGATTTATTCCATCGAACCACTATGAAAGTTTCTCTATACTGTTACGTTTTTAACACACAAGTATTGAACTGTTTTTGCTGCCTTTCCATTATGAATTAATGGCGTAATACATGTTGAACTGTTACTCAAGAGCGAAATTCAGAAATACATATATATTGGCATACTCCAAATAAGTGCATTTTCAGGAACAAAACTTTCTGAACTTCTATACGAAAGAACTTGAACAATCAGTCCAAAACATAATTCAAGTTGAACGATCATTTTCCTTACCGAGTGTTAAGGAAAATGAAACAAGAGACGAGCTCGACGGAGAACTTGGACTGAAGAACTTGCACACGACGAGCTGCAGGGGATAAGGGAGGGCGGTAGTGCGCGGTGTTCTGAGGCGGCGAATGGAGGTGGAAGCAGGGGAGAACATCATTATCTTAGGACTTTATCCTATTTTCAACACTAGTACACAGTCCCTGTATGTGCTATTCTCCCATAGGCATTAACACAAGCACCTTGTGTGTTTAGGAAGAACAAGGCACTCGAATTAGAATAGACACTGAAGAAACTCGCTACAAAACATTACTTATTTTAGGTGATATATGTAAACTTATAGAATTTCAAAACATGAACTGATGATATTTTTGCACACGCACCAACTAGTTTGTATTTTTTTCATGAATACACACCAAACAAATATTAAGTTTATTACAGAAATTCTCTATTCATGAACTGACAATATTTATTCTTTGTGAACTGAAGAAAAGAGAACAAAAATACACACGGAACTAACAATAGTATACACACTGAAGAAAAAATAATTTCTTCTCTATGAGCTGACGATACAATACACAAATATTTGTATTCTATCATCAGGTTTTTTCATGGCAGGCAGTACAAGAATGACTAGGAAAAAAAGGAAAAATAGGGAATTTAGTGGCCAAAATCACTGTAATAACTAGTGGCAGTCTCTGTGGTTTACCTCCTGTTTGCATACCACGCAAATGGGCCTGTTGCTAGCTATAACTGCAGAGAGAGAGAGAGAAGAAATTGGCAAAAATACATTGTTTCTCTTTCTGCTCAGACATTCCCACAGAACAGGCCAAGTGCACAAATTGAACTGATCTTTTCCATGACACGAACGGGGGCTAGTGCTGCTGCTGTACGTGCATGAGGTTCATGAGAGGTTCAACGGGAGAAGGGTGGAGCCAGTTTTCAAGTAAGGATATGCACAAAGAACTGAGAAGCAAAATAAGTTCTAGTTGGCTAACACAAGAAACATGTGAAACCATATACTTAGCCACTCTTTCCAAAGAGGTAGTAGCATTGAATCTTCCTTGTAGAAAGATATCTAGATTAGAAGTTCAGAAGTTGAGCAAGGATATGCTTTTTGAAGTAGTATATATAGTAATTTGCTACCTTGCTTTTTGGTCACAATATAGTATTTGAAAACTACCTCCAAGTTACCAAATTGAAAGGTTGTAATGACGATACTTTATGCTAGATGAATTGTATGGTTGAAACAGAGACAACTCAAAGAATAGGAATACACGGCCAACCTTGCCATCGATGATAGACTTGCTTGTTGCGCATTCCTCCTCCGATTGTTGTCGGATTGTTTTCGGATTTTAAGCAAGATCAATACAAAGACTAATATCATAACTTGATTTTTTCTAATGGATACATACTGATGAACTACTACAAGTCTTCTTGTTAAACTGTCCTTGCTGTTTAGGATGTTTTTTCTTTTTAAAAAATTTAACTGAAGAGTACTCCAAATGTGGTGGTTTTTTTTAAAAAATATGAACTTTAAGGAAAAGGACACCTGAACGTTTGAGATGGTAGTGTGTGAACTTCTCGATGGAACATTTTATTTTAAATGTTTGTGCGATCAAAACTAGAAAAAGAGTGGGAAATAGGATGTGCACTTTCCTGTACAGCAAGTTTGAACTCCCTGTCAAATGATTTGTTTCAGTAGCAGAAAAAATTGGCTGAACCTCTTACATACAAAACTGAACCTAATTCAACCTTCACACATCGAGAAGTTTGAACTTCACTCAAAAATTTAAATAGTTCAACAAAATACATACAAACAGAAAAGATGCTATAATTAGTCTTGTTTTGCGAACACTCAAGCAAGTAGCAGTTGAACATTTACGGACATACGAGGATGAGATGACGAAAGATGACCTTTAGTAGATGGCAAAGAATGGCCGACGACATTAGTTGTTTTTTCCTGAAAACACACAACACATTTTTGGAATGTATCAGTACAAGCTGAGATTTTCATCAAACTTGCTAATTAGTACTCATGTACTTACTGGGACCATACATATGCTAATATTAGTACTCATGTACTTACTGCGGCCTGCACTCAGCTCCTTGAGCGACCGGCCACAAAACAAGAAGTTGTACTATTAAGCAGGAGGTCCTCAACCCCGTGACTCCTCCAGCAGGCTTTGATATACCCAGAATGCATCTTCCTCATCAGTCCAATTCATGTACTGTGAACAGAGGAAGGAAGGATCAACAAGTTCAATGTTTTCAGGCACTAAGGATCCATGAAGTTCACAACTAGAGGAAACTAGAGGAAGGCTCTAACCTCCACCAAGTGCAGTAGCCGAGCCACGCTGCAGCAGGAGAGCGACAACATGCTCGAACGGGCGTTGCTGGTGGGAACCAGCGGGATCCAGATCATTGTTTTTGTGATGAACCACCTGCAGAGGTGGCGTTGAACGGCCTGCGGTGGTGGCTGTGATCGGCTAGGGCGCACCTAAAGACAGGCCAACATAAAAATATATATCTTAGTGTTACAAGAGATAATACAAGCAAAGATGCATTCCAGTTATACGAGCAAATGAAAATAAATTCAGCCATACAAGCCTAATGAGTTATTGTTGTTTGTATTGCCCAAAAAGAAATGAATAATCACATGTAATTTCCAGGAAGGGACGAAAATTTTGAACTTTTCTGCAAGTATATGTGGTAAACAGATACAACGTATCCATTGAACTGATATGTTTTTTCTCAATGAACTTTTGTGATATAGGAACAAGAATTTGTACCAATAGATTATATTTACCATGTCAAAAGCAAAAAACATGCATATATATTGATCTGCTAGTCAACACATCAACAAGCACGACACCAACATACAACAATGGCTATATCTCTGATGCAAACTTAATTTGAGGAGAAAATGTTCATCTTTTGACACCTCGAAACCACTAGCTACAATTTTTTTTGCTTCCAATATTTGAACTGAGCAAAATTATGATTTTTTTGCTCCCAACCTCCTGCATATATATTTTCGAACTGATGTTTTTCTATCATTGAACTGATGTAATTTTTATATTTCAATTTTTGTAAAATATGTAGTTGAACTTATAGATTTCCATTTGTAAGTTTTGCTCTTATAAATATCATGTGTGTTTGTTTACGTACTGAAAACGGAATACATACTGAACTTAACAATATGGAAACAACAATACTTCCTACATGTTCTCTCTTTGTTGCCATATAGTTAGAGCTTACAACCACATGAGAAAAATATTTTATCGTACTTTGTAATAATCTGACATATAGTATAAAACCAAACTGGGTTTTAACACATACAATTGAACTTTTCCTGTATGTTTTTTGAACTGATGACATATATACATGGTGAACTACAGAGCATCAATTTGGCAGTAAACAAGATTCACATTTTCAGAATCAGGAGATGGACCGAACTAATTGTTTTAGGTACGATGAACTGATTTTGCAGATAAAAATCTAGTTTCTAGGTACGGTGGACTGCAGGAGCAAAATGGGACACTTTGATTGAAAGTGACTGCTTTCTTCAATTGAGCAGGTGCCCGAGCGGCGTGGTGCTAGAGGGCGGCGCGCGGCGGCGGACTGCTGCTCGCGACTAACTCGACCATCTCGACGCCATGGGGTTGAACTGAGGACAGCTATGGGAGTAGGGAGCATCGAGCGCGGCGGGTGGTGGCGCATACCTAGGTGAAGCGGGAGGATTGGCTGCTTTGGGCCTAGGGGTTGGAGGCCGTCTTCAGCCATGGCGAGCACCGGAGTACACCTACCTCAGTTGCGGAGCATCTTGCGCCTCCACACTTCCCCACCGCGCCGGGCCCCTGCAACCATGGGCGAGATCCAGGAGGTTGGCCGTGGGTGCCATGTCCAGGGGGCGGGCACAGGCGGCTTCCTGAGGCCCGAAGATGGTGGAGGCGGGGCGGCGGGCAGATTA